>NC_045541.1:44997807-45297807 GCF_009769535.1 Thamnophis elegans
ATGAACCCAGGCCTGAATTTCATTACCGGTTCAGCCAAACTGGGCTGAACCTTGAACAACCCACCTCTGCCCCAAATATAAATATGCAAAGAAAATATTTAAGAAAAGCTAAAGTAGAAGTAAAATTCAACTCGGAGGGGGGGAGTGAATTTTAGTTCAGGAGCTATGCAGATTTCCTGTACCAAATCTATAGTGTGTGTGTGTGTGTGTGTGCGCGCGCGTGCATAACTGAGTGCTCAACCCATCTCTTCATTTGGTCTATAGGACAGAATGCTACCTTCAAACACAGTAAGTATGATGTCACTTACAGGACATATATTTCAGCTATTATCTTTGCTTTTTTGACATGAGCAGAATTCAGAAATGTTTAACTAGGTAATACCCGGGTAGAGCTTGTGATTGAAGTTAAAATAGTAATGCTGAGCTGTAAGGCACAGCAGGCTCATTTTTTATGGTCATAGTCTTTGAAATTATTAATCCAGGCCTCATATTTAAGGGAAAAGACTCCTGAAGCTGCTCTTCAACCATAAAGCAACTTTAGCTCCTAGAAGGCTCAGCTCCTGAAGTTTCTATGTACACATGGGCGTTGCTATATTGAATGGTTATAGTAATAATAATAGCACTTAGACTTATATATCACTCTACAGGGCTTTACAGCCCTTTTCAAGCAGTTTACAGAGTCAGCATAATGCCCCCACCAGTCTGGGTCCTCATTTTACTAATCCTGGAGGGATGAAATGCTGAGTAAACCTTGAACCTTGTCAAGATCGAACTTTAGGCTGCAGGCAGAACTTTAGGCTGTTAGCCATCATTGCCCTAGACAATACTTTATAGATTTTAAGGGGGTAGCTACTACTGTCCCATGCTGGCTCTTTTAAGATTTCACTCCTGTGCTGGCTCTTTCCTATTATAGACCTTGGTCCTGGGTCAAAGAAGGAAAAATGGCATATAAGAGAAGCCCGTAATCACACCAAAGTTCTCCGAATCTAATTCTTTGTTTTCTTTTCATCTTTCCCAAAATAGGTGAGTCATTTCAAAATTGTAATTAGTTTTGAAGGAAGGCTTAATTAATATGTGGTAGGCAATAGCTATGTAAAGAAAGCAATCAGGGACAGTGATTAGCCCATTGATAAGTTCTGTTTCAAATCAGGATTCAAAACTAGACATTAATTCCAGGTAAGACAGGTGTGCATAACCTGTGTCCCATAATGTTTTTTAACTGAATTCTGAGTCCCTGAAAAGGGACTCTTGAAGATTGAGGTTGATTGATGGGGTATGTTCTCATATGGTGAATAGTTTTCTTTATGAGCCTGTTATTATTTATTTAGTGTATGATGAGAATATGACAGAACAGTAGTGAATACACACACACACACACACATATACACACACACACACATACACACACAGTTCATGTAATTATAAGTAAAACTTCTATGGGGGTATGGCAGTGGTATGGGTTTGTGTACTTATTAACATAAACATATAAAAAAATCTCCCAAATAGCAAAGGCTGTGTTGGAAACGACTAGGAAACAGTCAATTTAAATTGGGGTACCTGGCACAGTTAACTCCTCTCTGTATAAATATGTATTCCTATGTATTCTTTATATTCTTTATATTGTATGCAGTATGATATGCCATTTTTACACAAGTGATCATCTGCCTCTACCATCCTCCTACATTACTGCTACCCTGCTTCCGGCCCTATGAGTCCCACTCCAAGGCCAGATGGCGCGAGTAATCAGGACCCTGGTCTCAGGCTGCTGTCGCTAAATGCCAGGTCTGTAGTTCATAAGGCTCCTCTCGTTCGGGACTTAATTTTAGACGAGAGGGCAGACCTGGCATGTATTACTGAAACCTGGCTGGGCCCAGAGGGAGGAGTCCCCCTCGTAGAGATGTGCCCAGAGGGCTTTCAGGTGCTCCATCAGCCACGAGCTCAGGAAAGGGGTGGGGGTGTGGCCATTGTTATCCGAGAGTCTCTAGTACCTCGTAGGATCCCTGTTCCGGAGCTTGTCGGGTGTGAGTCCCTGCTGGTAAAGTTGGACCTCAAGGGTCAAGTGGGCTTGCTGTTAACGTACCTGCCTCCCAACAGCGTTACAGCAGCCCTCCCCTCGCTCCTCGAGTCGGTAGCCGAGCTGGCAATTGAGTTCCCCAGGCTTATGGTTCTGGGGGATTTCAATCTGCCTTCGCTCGGTGAACACTCTGATGGAGCGCAGGAGTTCATGGCTTCCATGACAGCCATGGGCTTGACCCAAGTAATTCGGGGCCCAACCCACTCAGCGGGTCACATGCTCGACCTCGTATTTCTCTCGGAGCAGTGTACTTGTGATCTTGGTCTGAGGGGTAGTGAGATCTTACCCCTGTCGTGGTCAGACCACTACCTACTGAGGCTTGACTTTTGGAGACCAAACCCCCACTGTAGGGAGGAGGAACCGACCAGGTGGTTCCGCCCCAGGCGACTTATGGACCCGTCGGGTTTTCCGACGGAGCTTGGGGTCATTCCTGATACTCTCGCCCGCAGTCCGGCGGAGACCCTGGTTGCTGCTTGGAATTCAGCAGCGACAGGGGCTCTTAACCGGATTGCGCCTTTACGGCTGCTCCGAGGCAGTGGATCCAGGAGGGCCCCTTGGTTTACTGAGGAACTCCGGGAGATGAAGCGCCGAAAGAGACGCCTAGAGCACCGATGGAGATCCAGAAAATCCGAGTCGGACCGAGCACTTTTAACATTCAGCATCAGAGTCTACATCCGGGCAATTAGGACGTCAAAAAGAACATACATTGCCTCTCTGATTGCTTCCACTGAGTCGCGCCCAGCCGCCTTGTTCAGGATAACCCGTTCCCTCCTAAATAGGAGGGAAACGAGCGATCCTTTGCAGGGCAGAGCTGAGGACTACGTCCAATTCCTCACGGATAAAGTTGCTCGGTTTCGGACGGACCTGGACTCCAATCCCGCAGAACCAGCTGAGGCACCAAGGGATAATCTGGTAGGACATCACTGGATTGATTTTTAAGCTGTTACCCCTGAGGACGTGGACAAGGCCATGAGAGCTGTAAGTGCCTCCACATGTGTACTGGACCCGTGCCCCTCCTGGCTGGTTGTTAACAGCAGGGAGGTGACACGGGGCTGGATCCAGGCGGTTGTGGCCACCTCCCTTCGGGAGGGGGTCTTTCCCCCCACATTAAAGGCGGCGGTGGTGAGACCCCTCCTGAAGAAACCTTCTTTGGATCCAGCCGTCCTAAACAACTATCGTCCAGTCTCCAACCTCCCCTTGTGGGGAAGGTTGTTGAGAAGGTGGTGGCCTTTCAGCTCCAGCGGTCCTTGGAGGAAACCAGTTATCTAGATCCCTTCCAGTCGGGTTTTAGGCCTGGCTACAGCACGGAAACCGCTTTGGTCGTTGATCGATGATCTCTGGAGAGCCAGGGATGGAGGTCATGCCTCCATCCTAGTACTCCTTGACCTCTCTGCGGCTTTCGATACCATCGACCATGGTATCCTTCTGCGACGACTGCGGGAGATGGGGGTGGGAGGCACTGTCTTATGGTGGTTCTCCTCTTACCTCTCGGACAGGTCGCAGTCGGTGTTGGTCGGAGGGCAGAGAGCGACCCCTAGGCCCCTAACGTATGGGGTTCCGCAGGGTTCGGTCCTGTCCCCCCTCCTCTTTAATATCTACATGAAACCGCTGGGTGAGATCGTTCGACGGCACAGGATAAAATACCACCAGTATGCGGACGATACACAGCTGTATCTGTCCGCCCCGTGCCAACTCAATGAAGCGATGGACGTGATGAGCCAGGGCCTCGAGGCTGTTAGGGACTGGATGGGGGTTAACAAGCTTGTACTCAATCCAGATAAGACTGAGTGGCTGCTGTGCTTCCCTCCTACTAATTGGCCAAGTGTTCCATCTCTCAGGCTGGGGGGTCAAATGGTACGCCCCTCAGATAGGGTCCGAAACTTGGGAGTCCTCCTGGACCCACAGCTGACTTTTGAACACCATTTGTCAGCTGTGACCAGGGGGGCATTTGCCCAGGTTCGCCTGGTGCACCAGTTGCGTCCCTACCTGAACCGGGAGGCTCTCACAACAGTCACTCGTGCCCTTGTGACCTCTAGGCTGGAGTACTGCAACGTGCTCTACATGGGGCTGCCCTTGAAGAGTATTCGGCGACTTCAGCTTGTCCAGAATGCAGCCGCGCGAGCGATCGTGGGTGCGCCTCGATTCACCCACGTAACACCTATCCTCCGCAAGCTGCACTGGCTGCCTGTTGGTCTCCGGATTCGCTTCAAGGTGCTAGTTGTCACCTACAAAGCCCTTCATGGTATTGGATCTGGGTACTTGAGAGACCGCCTACTGCCGATTACCTCCACTAGACCAATAAGATCCCACAGACTAGGCCTCCTCCGAATTCCATCAGCCGGCCAGTGTCGACTGGCGACTACCTGGAGGAGGGCCTTCTCTGTGGCTGCTCTGACCCTGTGGAACGAACTCCCCGTGGAGATTCGTACCCTCACCACCCTCCAGGCCTTCCGCATAGCCCTTAAAACCTGGCTGTACCGACAGGCCTGGGGCTAAAGACTTGTAGCCCCACTCCGAATGGTATGATTGTTGTGTTTTTTAGCTGTGTATGGTCTTTATGTTTTGTAATTTTTTTTCCCTTCCCTTGAATTGTGAGCCACCCTGAGTCCCTTTCAGGGAAAAGGGCGGCATACAAATAAAGTAAATTCAAATTCAAATTCAAATAAATTCAATATAGGTCCCTGCTTGCTGTATCTAGTTACCTGGATTCGGCCGAACCGGTCTGAATCGGTAGGAACTTACCACTGGTATATATATTCTTGCTCTCCTGGTATTCTTTATTCAACATTTTCAGGAACTGCTCAATCAGAGCAAGATCTGGTTAAGGTGTGTCTTTTCAAGACTAAAACTCAGCAGATTATGAAGCATTGCCATCCACTTACCTTGATCAATTTATAAACTGGTGGGCCACCATTTTGACATCCCCTGTTCTATGGCTTCGATTGGTAGATTCAGACTGGAGTTTCATTCCCAAGAGAAGCACTTGATCAAGCCATTTTCCCAGGTCTGTAATTGGTGTTCCATTTATCTGGACAATTTATTACAGAATGTATAGAAGTAAAAGTGCTGGACTATAACTGGAGATACTTAGATTCAGGTCTTGATGCAACCATCAAGCTTGTACGTCTAGTTTTGAATTGTTTATATCTAGCATAAGGGTAAAATACATTTTTAGAAGTAGTATTGTTTATAGTTTAACAATGTTTTCTAGTCAATCAGGTGCATATATAGTTGTCTCAAAAATGTTGTTGGATTTCATGTTACACTATAAACCTATTCAACCACTATTTTAACTTTGCTTTCTGCAGACATTCATTACATATTTGCTGTCTAAAACCTACTTGTCTGTGAGACTGGTGGACTATATAAGTATTATGACTAAACAAAAAGTTAAATCAATAAAAACTTTTTGAAGACTGCCTGGAAGAAATTGCTTTGAAAAGTAATATATATATTTTCAAATAGTTATAAAAAGAAAACGAAAACTGATACTCAGAGAACTTACTAGGCACTTTGGTTCCGTTGCTGGGAATTCTATTATTTATATTCCTAATGTATTTGATGAGTATTAAGTCATAATAGGCTATGGTAAAGAATATATTTGTAACTTTAATGTATTCAAATCTAATACTTGTTTTACACTGCAAACTAAGTTAATTAGTTATGTTAACATTCCTTTTCCCAAACCAAACCAAACCAAACCTCGCTTACTTACTCTGATGTGGGACTCCAGTCATAAACTCGTTCATTTGAACTCTGTGTTGTGAACTATTTGATATAATAATGCTATAACATAGCTCTGCCCATAGATAAAACTACTCCACCAAGTTAACCATGGTTTGTTGAAGTATTAACTGAACTATAATTAGGGATACATAAATCAGGACAAACCAAAAACAAATAAACCTTATTATAAATTATGCTAAGTGTTGCCCAAGTACTGGTATCACATTCTTTCTCAAAAAATTATGCAAGTGTAGCATAATGCGTAGCATATAAAGTAAACATTTGTAGATTGTTCTTTTTTTAAGTGCTACACTCACTTTTTATCATTTTACAGCTTCCTGGATAACTGCAAGAGTACTGTTTTCTTTTTCAGCAAAACAAATGCTGTGCTGTGTAATTTATTGATTTGTTTTAGCAAAGTGCTTTTGCAAAAGGACTCTAGCTTGCGAAGGAGATGACTGTGAGGGTTGTGCTGTCATCTTCATTTTCTTCCCAGGCAGCAATTATATTTGCTAGCATGTTTTATTTTCACAGCACACTAATGCTTTTAAAGCTTTTTCATGAGCGCTGCAACTGGCTTAATAATGCACAGAGGGGTAACTGGGAGGTACTGTAGTAGAAGGGATGATATGACCAGACTGATGGGATGAAGTCGGTTTTTATGTTAGCTGGCCTGGAATTCAGGTATGATCTATGATGCATGGCCTCACACTTCAATATGCTGTCTGAACAGTAGGCTACACCATCTGTGACACTTTGTTTTGCCACCACAGTAGTTTATTTTCATTCTCTCCTGAACAGACATAGGTGTTCATAAGTAAGTTGTACAACTCTGGAACATATGGCAAGAAGGTCCAAAAAGTCCTAGGAAACATAAAAAATCTGCTTGGGATGAACTTAAAGACCAGAATGATTGACTATGACTGATCTTAACTCAGTCAAGCTAGATAATAGCCCCTAGCCAACTTTGGCTGTTTTTCAAAAGCTTAATCAAATCAATCTAAGTGTTTGGACCAGAGGCCGTGAGGAAATAATGAAAATATAGATATACCAGGAAGTCAAAATTACCTCCTAAAAGCGAACAATTGCCATACAGTTTTGGAAAATTATATGGATGTGCCCATGAAATCAAGATTGGCTTGAAAAATTGCTTATTTAGGATTGGCTATTTATTTAGTGACACACACACACACACACACACACACACACACACATTAATACTCTAGGGCAGGGGTGTCAAATTCGATTTCATTGAGGGCTGCATCAGGGTTGTGTTTGATCTGAGGGGGCCAAGGTGGGTGTGGCCAGCTCTACATCACTCATGTCGGGGGTGCCTGCGGTGGCCCGAGCGCTCTGCCAGTGAAAACGGGCTCCTGATCTCCATTTTTATCTGTGACAGCAACCTGCAACCCTCTGCCAGTGAAAACGGACCTTGGGAGGACTGCCTGTGACCCTCCCAAGCTCTGTTTTTGCTGACAGGAGCACTGTGGGCTGGTCCTTTGCTCCTTCCCGTGGGCCAGATCTATGCACCCCTTGGGCCGAATCTGCCCCCCTGGGCCTTGAGTTTGACACCCCTGCTCTAGAGGAATAGTGCACTTTCGGGAGCTCATCTGGGATTGGGGGTAGAAGGAGATCTAAGAGGAATGGAGGAGAGTTCTTTTTGTTAATAAAAGTCAGCATGTCTGCTACAGCCAATTTGTTTGATATATAGTCTTCAAAGAAATTAGAAGCTTGAATCAGCATAGAAAGTATCACAGACACAGAAAAGAAGCAAGATTCAAGCATACATGTAGTCGAGACCCAGAAATAGAGCTACTAGACTAAACTCATGAAGAACAAGACACATCACTGCAATAAATGACATACTATTGCAGTTAATATTGCTGTGCAGAGTGTACATCTTTTTAAAGGACCCTGGTGCTATGAATGTGAGTGGCATGAATATTATTGAAAGTGAAAAGAAACAGACCACTTTTTTTTATAATGCTAGCACTGAACATGAATGGTCCTATGATGTGTTTCTTACTTTTTATTTGAAGATCTGTAACATCAACATATGACATGAAAAATATTAGAGAAAATAATAATGCATGTTATTTGTAAGCATCCTGAAGACACTATTGCTGTCAATATTGCTGAAAGTCAGCATGTCTTCGCCAAAAGTGTGAGAAATAACTGCTGTGGAATTCTATAGGTATCATCTATCTTGATTTCAGGAAAACTTTTGACAGGTTTCAGCAAAGCAATCTTAGTGATACTCTTAACATGCAATTGGATGGTACTGCAGTAAGGTCAATCCAAAACTACACCCAGATCAGATCAGATCAGATCAGATCTTCATTATGCTCATAAACTAGCATAAACTACACTTGAAGTGTCAGCATTAATAGCCATTAATAGAACTATATTAAGTTGGATAATAGTGTTATAGTGTATTGTATCTCTTTGACATAATCCAGAGGTGACCCAGATATAGAAATATATAAAGGGCTGTACAATTTAGATTTCCTACTGTTGAGACTCTAGAAAGAGTACAGAGAAGAGCAACTAAGATGATTGGGGGACTGGAGGCTAAAACATATAAAGAATGATTGCTGGAATTGAGCATGTCTAGTTTAATGAAAAGAAGGACTTGGGATGACATGATAGCAGTGTTCCAATATCTCAGGGGCTGCCACGAAGAAGAGGGAGTCAATGCACCTGAAGAAGAGGGATTCTCCAATGCACCTGACAGCAGAACAAGAAGCAATGTAGGGAAACTAATCAAGGAGAGAAGCAACCTAGAACTAAGAAGAAATTTCCTGACAGTTAGAACAATTAATCAGTGGAACAACCTGCCTCCAGAAGTTGTGAATGCTCCAACACTGGAGGTTTTGAAGAAGAGAATGGACAATCATTTGTTTGAAATGGTATGGGGTTTCCTCCATGGGCAGGGGATTGGACTAGGAGACCTCCAAGGTCCCTTCCAACTCTGTTATTCTATATATTCTAATCTCATTCTCCACTGTCCCTTTCTCCTTTTACCTTCAATCTTTCCCAACACCAGGGTTTTTTCCAATAAGTTCTGTCTTCTCTTTAGGTGGTCAAAATATTTGAGCTTCAGCTTCAGCATCTGTCCTTCCAGGATTGATCTCATTTAGGATTGACTGATTTGATTTCCTTGCAGTCGAAGGGACTCTTAAGGGTCTTCTCCAGAAGCACAATAACCCTACTCTTAAATATACTATATGCATTCATTTTCAAAGCATGAGCTTCAACAATTCTCCCTAAGCTAATTACAGTCTCTCTCTCTCTCCCTCTCCCTCCCTCCCCCCCCCTCTCTCTCTTTCCATTTTATCAGAATTAGCTAGTTTTCAGTTCTACTCCCTAACATAAATTGTTGGGTAATAGTGCTGAGGGTTCTTAAACAGCTGTTAGATTTCACTTCAGAGCATGTAGCACCTCTGCGTAAGGTGAAGTGGTTTTCACATTTGAAGACACTGAGGTGTTTTGGGACAATTGGAAATGAAAAAATGCAATATATATTCAAACTTCTTATATGACTCGTGGTAAAATTATATTATGCAATCAATGAAAACATCTGCTGTATTTTAAGACTCAGTGCACTTTATAGACATAGAAGCTGAAAAATAGTTAGTTACAGCTGGTGAAGAATTCTGTTAAAAATCTAAGGGTTTATATATGTGTGTGTATACAGTCTTCCTCACCCTCTCCATAAAATGGTTTTACCTGAGGAAAATTTAACATTTAAATGACTTCCTACAGATTGGCAAAATTATTAAAATAATATTAAAACATTAAAAAAGCCTTTGCCAATAGAAGCACACCAATAAAAATGCCATGTTTTATACGTAGCTATGGGGACAATATAAAGCAATCCAATAAATGTATCTAGATTTTATACATTAAAATGTATAAATGGCTGGAGATTGAAGTGTGTTTTGTGTGTGTGCACGGACACATGCGAATGTTCCTGAGAGCAGGAATCTGATCTGAGAAATTAGTAAACCAGATTTTATAATTATAGGAGAAAAGAGATTTATATACAGGACATACACTAGGTAAAGTCTAATATCTAACTAACTACATCCTATCCAATGTTTAGGGTCCAAACAGCATGTACTGTATTGGTGCCTGGAAAAGTAGGTAGGACATGATCTCAGATTAGCATCTTTTAGATGCAGAAGATGTGGAGTAATAAACAAAGAGTATGGACTTTTGGGTCAATAGGTCATGAGATGCTAAAAGAGTCACTGCTATTATTGGATTGGAACTCCAAACATAAATGAATAAATAAATATTTCAAATTCCTTTATGTGCCTCATCTGTTTATAAATCTCTACAACCAACATCTAAAATCAGTCTCCAGACTAAGGCTGGGCAATATTTCTATGGGCCGGGATCAGCTATCAAACTGTTGCTTGGATATTTAGGGAAATGTTTTACAGGTAGGGACTTTCCTCATCCTAGAATTTCATCTCTGGGAGGGACTGAACTCCCTTTTCAGAATATAGAATAACAGAGTTGGAAAGGACCTTGGAGGTCTTCTAGTCCAATTCCCTGCTCAAGCCGGAGACTCAATACTATTTCAGACAAGTGATTGTCCAATCTATTCTTAGAAACCTCTAGTGATGGCGCACCCACAACTTCTGTAGGTAGATATTGTTCTAACTATCAATAAATTTCTCCTTAGTTCTAGGTTGCTTCTTTCCTTGATTAGTTTCCGTCCATTACTTCTTGTCCTACTTTCAGGTGCTTCGGAGAATAGGTTGACCCTCTCTTCTTTATGACAGCCCCTGAGATATTGGGAACATTGCTATCATGTCACCCTTAGTCCTTCTTTTCATCAAGGGTAGTCAACCTTTTTATACCTACCGCCCACTTTTGTATCTCTGTTAGTAGTAAACATTTCTAAACGCTCACCAGTTCCACAGTAATGGTGATTTATAAAGTAGGGAAGTAATTTTACTTTATAAAATTTATAAAGCAGAGTTACAGCAAATCCCTACCACCCACCATGAAAGCTGGAACGCCCACTAGTGGGCGGTAGGGACCAGGTTGACTACCACTGCATTAAATTAAACATACCCAATTCCTGCAATCAGTCTTCATATGTTTTAGCCTCCAGCCCTCTAAAGAAAGAATTGAGATTTTTTTTTTCTTTGCTATAGTTTAAAGCTTAAATGTCAGCACTAAAATCTAACTATTTTACTACTTCAGGAATTTGGAGCAGCACTGGTTGGATGGGCATTATGTTCAGTTCAAGACCACAGAGTCTCCCTAGCAATAGTATTATGACTCAATATAATTGGGTTTTTTATTGCAAATGAAGAAACTGAGATACAAAGTAATTTTAAGGCAGAAATATAATCCATCCTGCCTTCCTCACTCTAGGATCAGGATGAATTTTGCTTGTCCTTCTCTGATCTTACCTCGCAATACACTATGAAGTAATTGTTAATAGTTAAACCTAACTACCCAATCATTCTTGCATTATATTAAACTGAATGTTCCTCATTTTTTATCCATGTATTTTCCCACACTTCCTTCTCTTAGCTGTTCTCTTTCCCTTTTCCTGCTAACCATTATGCTAAGATTTATGTTTGTACAGTCCTTACCACAAAACATTTTAATCAAGTGCCTTCTCCTATCCTGTGTTTCAAATGAGTTCACAAATCCTACTTAAGTGGAACTGACATTAACCATTGCTGAGGTTGATACAAACATAAAGTCTGCAAAATAATAACTGGAGTACATGTAGTGCCACAGATAATTCGTGTGGACAAAGGAAGAGGCTTAAGAAATACAACACAGGGTTCCCAGCTGGTTGGCAAACTCTTTAACTTTTGTTTAAATACCTAGAATGCTGAGCCTTAAATTCACCGCAATAATGTGTTGTTATTCATTAAATGCTATTTTTAAAACCGAATGAGTTTTAAGAGTATGCACTAATACAAAGCAAAGACCATCCCTTTCATTTACCAGCCTTCTATTTATGTAATTTAACTAGAGGTGAATTTAGACTTTCATTGATTTCTTTTATATATTTTTTCCTTGTCTTTTTTCAATCTCTTGGGCTAAGTCCTTACAGGCGGGCTGCAAATTTTTATAGTTGAGTTATAACTCACTGAAAAATGGGGGTCTTTAAAATGGAAGGCCTGACAAAACTTTAAACTACAGTGTTGCAAATGGCATCACAATAATTTATAATCTACAGGCAGCTCTTGGGTTTATTATCGCAATGACAAATGCACTGTCACTGTTAATAGGATATTCCCAGCAAGGGCTTCTTGTTATGCAAGCCAGGTTCACTATGTCATGCAGCATGATAGCAATAAAGCCTACAAGAATTGGTAATGAACTTCAATTACTAATAGATTATGGTTAATGGGAAATATGTGCAGTAAAGATATGGGTTTTTATATGTGCCTTCTGCTACTCTACAAGGCAAAGATTTATGCTACAATTTATGTTAACATTCTCCAGACCGGAAAGAAGGAGAGCGAAAGGAAGCAGGAGCCTCAATTGGTAGAAAGCTCCTCCATCCAGAACAAAATATTTAAGATAATTTTGGCACATTGTACAAATGAAGATATAAAATTAGATATTCATCCTTTTCATGAGATTGTGTATATTCTTATGAAACATTAAAGCTCCACCCTACTAATATATTGATATAGAGTGGAGCCTATGAAATAAAAACATGGTTATAATTAAATGAGTGCTGCTAGGTTCAGGGAAGAAAAAAGGGATGACTTCATTGGAGAAACCAGTTAATTTTCCTCAATTTGCTTCTAGTACTTATTCAGTGGAAGAATAGGTGTGATAGGTCAAAGTTTAGGATGAGTAACTTAACGATTTCCAGTCAAATGAAAGGAGCATGGAGGGAAAATCTTGGATACCACTAAGGACTCTGCAGCTTGATAAATTGAAAACAAAGTTATTTGGTGTACAATCCATGAGGGCTAGATCCAGGGGGAATTGTTGAGATAAAGGGAAAAGGCTGGGGTTCAGGAAAGAAGCCTGAGGCTAGTGATATGTCTAGCTTGCCTTCCACTTAACCACCCCATGGACAACATGCTCCACCATTAGGTAAAATTAATCCATCTCAAGTGGGTCCAAGAAAGTGTTATTTGTCCAAATATGGGCTTTTGAGGGCAACATCTTCAGGGTTAATACATTCTCCAGTTCCCAATCTAGTCAGGCTTTGTAGGGGGAATAGAAGGAGATCTGTCCTCTTATTCTTTGCTTCAGGCTGTAAAATATCTTAGGCTATTCTACACAAGTGTTCATCATAGCCTGGAGACATCTAGAGCATTATATCCAGTTTTGGGCATTACCTTTTAAGAAGAATATTCACACACTGGAATGGAACCAAGAGAACAGAAACCATTATGATGGGAAAGTTGATGCATTCCTGTTAATAGTTGAAATATTGGCATCTATTTAAGCCAGGGAATGTAAATTAAAGGACAGATATCAGATATCTGGAATGGAGAAGATGAGTTGTGTTCTAGGGTTCAAAAGTACAAGTTTATTTCATGCTACCTATACGCAAGAATCTGAACTACTAACGTAGTTAGTACTAAACTAAACTACTAAATTGGTGGTAGATAAGAGTCAATGAAATTCACATGGGGGCTAGACTTAGATCTCTTGTGGGAGTGTACTGACTCCAAACTGATGACTCATTTGACCCCACCCTTGGGCTCAGCCTGGTCATCTCCTATACACAGCTTCAAAAAGGGTGGATGGATTCTTTGTTAGCCAGCTCTCCAAAGGCTGCCAAACTATAACTCCCAGGATCTCTTAACATTGGCCATGCATGCTGGGGCTTTCAGGAGTTATCACTCAACAACTTCTAGATATCTGCTTTGCATGCAGAAGCAATAACTATTCCCTTAAGGTTTTATTGCAAGGCAAAAGAAGAAAATAACAATAGTGCAACATTAGACAGCAATAAAAAAATAATCATGAGTATTGAAGAATATATATAATAAGAAAAAGAAAGATCCCGTGGCCCTTCTGCCAGTCAGGAAACCCAAGAGAAGCACCCACTCACACATGCACTTCAAGGTCTGCATCGAACTTCCATCCCATGGAGGCTTCTCACTAGGACAGTTCTATCTTATTTTAGCATGCTTTGTCCTCTTGCCAAGAATGACACCATCATGGCTGAAGAGTCCTTGTTTATATGAGGGGGGGGGAATGAGATTATGTTAAATCTGTTTCTCCAGATTAATTGGATTGAAGATGAGAAAGATCATCCTATTCTACACAGATGTCTCATCAAGGATAGGGCAAAACAAAATATTACTTTTAATGGCTAAAATAAATCTTTGCTTAATTCTGCAGTATATATTCAACAATTGTATGAGAATATAAAGATCTGTGTACTTTGTGCTTAAGGGAATGATGCATACACTGTTATCCAATGCTCCCTCACCAATGGAACCGGCGGCACTACACTTTCAGATTTCTATTAATGAGAGAAATTTACAATGAAAAAGAACTATGAAAGTGGCCAACAGAATTTAACTGGAAGCAGAATTAGTAACTCTTCCTCTGTGTGTTTTGTGCTCATGTGTCCACATTCTTTTGCATCCATAGCAATAGCGAAACATTAAAGGTGGAAAATCAATCATAAAAGATTTTTTTTAATCCAGAAAAAAGAGAAGAAATTAGCCTCTCCTCCAGTAGACCATAAATGTCTTGTTGAAGGAATGCTTATTGTGTGGCTAAACAAATACTTTGTTCCCCACCTCCCTTGCCTGGGAATTTCCAAGATAGAAAATGTCAGCCACTTAGGAAGCATCACCTATCAATGAATGGCAGAGCATGCAAATTGGCATGCAGTCAAAATTTTCCTTTCTGGAAGAAGAACAACCCCTCCCCTTTCTTTGTGAACTAATCCATTTTGCCAAATCCTCCAAACAATTGAAGAATTTTGTATGCCCTCTAGGACACAACTGTTTCTACAGGAAGGCTTTCAAAAGTATAAACCTTCCCCTGACGATTTTAAAAATGTTTCCTTTGAAGCTAATGTTGACTGCTCCACTGGTTGGCCTCATGATCTCAGATCACAAGATTCATATGTCCCATGATGAAGCTGAACCTGAATGGGTGGTTAGGCATTCTTATCTATCTCAGAACACAACGTCCTCCATAAAGGAAGGAATTATTCCTTTGACCAGACATCTAAGGAAACAGAATAACTTCAAGGCGGAAAAAAGCAGCCCAAGAACACAAGAAAATGATCAAACTATCATTGTCCTCCCAACAGCCCAACCACAGTTCTCATAAGAAAAAAGACATTACATCCCAAAAGTAAAAGAATGACAAGGAAAGCTACTATTTCATAAATAAAACCCTACACAGAAACTAAACAACTAAATCAGAAAAACCCTCAATCACTTAATCATAATGTAACAAGTCATAAAATAAGAACAATAGCTCATGAAAAGAAAACAGAAAACATATCCATGAACGTCAACTGAGAGTTAAAAGAAAACTCCTTGCTTTCACAGCACACTGATAATTTCAGCCGTATTTTCAGTTGGGAAACTAGACAACTTAGACCAAAAATGCAAGAAAATTCCTAGATGTTTAATGCTCTATGAGTCAGCCATTAAGAGACATGTTGAGATAAGCTCCGACCACAAACCATTCAAGAAAAGAAGTGAAGAAAAGTCAAGGAAAGAAGCAAATATCTACATATCTATCTATCTATGTTACATGAGAGGGATAGTGATTCACATGTATGTGATAATAAGAGCCATAAGAATCCATTGTCTTTGCTTTAAAAAATAATATAAGTATCTTTCAGAAAATACTTCTCTTTTGGTATTCAAAAATGGCTGACATGTTGCAAACACAGAGGGACTGGTAAGGGGACAGCCTTACCCAGCAACCTGCAATCTTCGTTGCAGGTTTCCCCACTGATTTTCTGGGGAAGCTGGCAGGAAAAGTTACAAATGGTGATTACATGAAGGTTATAAATGGTGTTTAAACATGGTGATTACGTGATTGAGGGCACTGCAAATGCAAACTGGTTGTCAACCACACTTTCTTCATCAACCAGATGAATATAGATTTCTGTCTTTTCAAGACCTGATTCATCATCTCAACATAGGACCTTCACATAGGAATAATGATAGACATCCCAATAAAGTAACTTTTAATTTATTAATAAGGTGTCTATTTGCAAACACATACTGGTATTGATACTCTTAACAATGATAATTTGAGGCACAAAATATCCCACTTGGGTGTTTCTGTCTGTATTTGTCTCAGGTTTCACATACAACACAGTTATTAAAATATTAAACAAGTTCATAGAGATATTAGGTTTGTAAGTAAGTCTCTCCATTTTAATGTTCAATCATTATTGCGGTCAGGGTGTTATTAAAAAAATACTTGTCACCTCTCCTTTCACTATATTCAGGCTTTTTAAGATCTTCCGTGAGTTCATTTTTTAGATCAAGAGGGGCAGTTTTACTGAAATTATAGGTTTCTGTCAAAAAATCAAGCAAAAGTTCCCCAGTTTTGTTCCCTTCAGTAAAACAATCCGTAATGTCCATGTCTGATGGAAGTTCATAAGTCTGATACTTCAGTCCAGAACCGTCAAGCATCTCTTCAACGTCAACAGAAGAAATATATAAACACAGATCATTTGGAGGTAAACGAGGACCATATTTCCTCCACAATTTGGCCCAGCCACTGTGTCCTGTCAAATAAACAATATCACAAACATGTAAGTGATAAATCATTTGTATAGTACATGTTCCAATAGAAGAGAATATCTATAGCTCAGGATTGAACTGTCAGGTCCTTGGCTCTCTCTGAGCTTGGTGGTTTTCTTGCAGGCATTTCATAACCCAACTAGGTAATGTTAGATTCGCGGAAAGAACCAGGCGGGAGGCGTCTGAGGTAACTGTAAGTCAACCAACATTTTATTTACAGGCAATGCTAAACATCAGAAGTAGACCGGCACCCCCTCCCTGTCTGACAGCTATTTATACAGGAGCTGTCAGACAGGGAGCCAATGACCACGCGTCTGACAGCCCGGCAACCGCAGGTCGCGCCTGATTGGCTGCGGCGCGCCTGGCTGTTGCCGAGCTGTCAGTCGTAAGTCCGAGGACTTTACAGGTAACATCATAAGTTCTAGCAAGAAGTGGGAGTTTGCTCTCTGTTTGTATACTAGGAGCTTGCCCTGTCAGTGTTGATGGAAATAATGTTGGCGATTCCTTGATTAAGCTGTTGTTTAATGTTTGTTTGTCTGGGTTATATAATTTGCAATGAATTGATTTCCTATATTTTAAACACAGGGCTTGAAATAGGACTAAAAATCAAAACAGTGAAATTTCATTCCATCAAATTCAATTTAGGTTCATTTTCCACATGTTGTTCCCTTCAGATGTAAGTCCCTAAATTGTTGGCAACCTTGTTCAGTGGCCATGCTCTTTGGAGATTTTTAAGAGTGATTATAATCCCACAGAAGAGAGAAAAAGTGAGAAGCTAGTAAATAGTGTTGGGTTAGGTAGGTATACTAATTCTTAACTCGAAAAGATTGATTTTGGGGAGAAATCTGAGGAAAATCAATTCACCGCATTGGTTCAGGAGTGTCAGTGACAGTATGCACAGATTTAACATGAGGCAAAAATATGGGCAGAATGACAAGAAAAAGACTTTGGCAACTAGATATCAAGAAAAAGGAATGTGCCAGGCTGAACACATAGATGGTCTCAAATAAGAAAGTTGCCACATGCCTTGCCTTTTTGACACTTTTGCAGGCCACAAAAATCCCAAATCTAGGTCCAAGTTGGTTCAACACACAAACCAATTAGAGAGGCCATCTTTATGAACATTATCCATAGTGAACAGGGGTGGGATTACATATTTTGCAATTGGGGTGGTTATATATTTTAAAGGAGACCTCTTACTCTTTTCAATCTCTCTCAGTGCTGTTGTAGCTTTGTACATAATTTAGAAACTGAAGATCATTTCCAACCATGAATGGGAACATCACTGAGGCTCATGAGCTGAGCTCATGATTGACTCCTCACCACCCATACAAATAAATCAGAAGTCGGTTGATAAATCTCCAAATCGTCTAGAAGAGCAGGTTTAGAGCTGGGCTGAAGAGCCACTTTGGAAGCAATTGCCCAAGGGGCTAGTGAAATCATTCTAGCAATGGAAGGTTATGATCACCACACGTAACTGTACATTTAAAATAAAATGTTTTTATTGGAAGAGGGAGAAGGATTTGGGCATTTTCACAGTAATCTATCTCCTCTCTCTCTCTCTTTCTCTCTCTCTCTCTCTCTCTCTGTGTGTGTGTGTGTATGTGTGTGGTGTGTGTGTGTCCTCTCCCCTCTCTTGACTTTGCCAAAGATAAATAACTATAGTTTACATTTATTCAAGTTTAAAGTCATCCTTTGAATCTCCAATCAGACAGACGTTCAGGGAAAGATATTGAGATAAGTGATTATGTAAATAATGATTGCCTTTTCTTAGGTATCTCGTCATATAGTATCAAAATATATCCTTTCTGAAGGATGGGAAATTAATTTCTTACAATGATGGCTATTTATGTGTCTGGTAGAACAACAAGGACATGTGGAAATGTGTGTGTGTATGTGTGTGTGTGTGTGTTTACCGAAGATATCCTGAACTTCAAAGCTGCATTCTCATTTCTACCTATTGAAAATACAGGTAGTCCTCGACTTACAATCAGTTACTTGGAGACTACAATGAACCTTCCTGGGGGTACTCACAATCCAGATTCAAAATTCCAATGTTTTGCTCTCCCATCACATGACTGTACCTCAGACACTTGGCCACCAGACTGCATTCACATGATCACATTTTACAATGGTTTTGCAAAAAACCAACATTTATGTCTGTTTTTGGCAAAACTGCACCTTTAGTGAACCATTGCTTCACTTCATAATCACTGCAAAAAAAATCATAAAACTGGGTCAATCCCATGAGTCAGCCACTTTATGATTTTCATGACTTATACCAGAGATGGGCAGGTGCCATTATGGTCATAATTCAAGGACCAGCTGTAATCCCTGTTTAACATAATCTGAATAAATCATCTTTAAAATGGGGTGCCCGTATTGTGTACTATCTTTCAAAATCTGAGGCAGAAATCTTATAAACAAATATTTGGATAGAGACTGTCAGTTTTCTCCCACCTGATGTTTTAGACTTTGATTTCCAAAATTATCAGGCACATCGAAAGTATATTAGAAAGGTAAAGGTTTGCGTAAATCCATTAAAGCAGGAAAATAGTACATTCAGCCTAATCCTGGTTGTTTACTAGAAAGGAAGTCCATTTAGTGCATGTACGCATCTAGGTACAGCTTCAATCATGATTAATTAAAGTCTAATTAACTTTCATATGATTTAGCTGAGAGATCGGCTTATATACTGTATGCTCCCAACATAGGCAATTGTAATTAATTCAGAAGCGTCCACGGAGACTGAGAAGCGAGAAAATACCAGTCTTCTGACAAAGGGTCATCCTGATTTACAGTAGGCCTAAAATAAGCCAGGGCTACATGCTTTATGGTACTTTGTGGTACTTTAATGTACCATAAAGTTGTATTAGAGTGACAGGATGGCAGGATAGGAGGCCTTCATTAGAATCATGAAATTCTAGTATAAAGATGTCCCAAATTATTCAAAATGTTTGGCAATCTTAGGTCACCCAGCTCACATCCCTTGCAGTGAGAAATGAGCTATTTTTATTTCAAAATTGTTTGCATGTTAGCTATACAGATATTACCACAGAGAGTGAGAGAGAGAAAGAGAGAGAAAAATATATTAGCAGGAACAGTGGGAAGGGGCACCAGGCTAATTCATTTATTTGGTACCCTTGGTGGCATGATTCAGCATTTCTGATGTGAATCATTTATAAAAAGCCAAAGCTCCTGGCCCCTTTGGATAGGAAAGCAATAAATTCAGGACTAATGAGGGCCTGCTGAGAAGTATGACTGCAAATCCCCCATGTTAATAAAGCTACTTGTCTGCCCTTTTTTTTTTGGAGGAGGAAAATAGTCAGTCTTTAAAGAGTTTCTTTCGGAAACATAAACATTGTCAGCTTTAAATGGATGCCGCACAACAAATTTGTGTTATTTATTCTTTCCCTGTCTCTCCCTCCCCCAGTGGTGGGAAATGAATGCCGAGCACTAATTGCAAGGAATGCGCTGGTGTCGGTGTTCTGTGACTCAATGCCATTTCTGAAACGGAGCAATTATACACTACCTGACTGGCACATTATTATAATCACTCCCTGTAGATGGAACATATGGTGCCAGACTGGTGTTTTTTAAGACTTTGTGGCAAACTGGCTGTGAGAGGAGGATATTATCTTTAAAAACAACCCTATATCTTTCTTCATAGCTGGCCTGGTTTCACCGACAACTGAAATATGGGCAGATCTGATGTCCCACGTGTTTCTTATCAGATTCCTACTCTCCATTTCACAAGATACATTTTTTTTATTAGATGAGGAGGCAATGGCACACTGAGCACAACTCACTGGGAATCCCTCCTTAGGCAGGCTGCACTGCAAAGAACAGGTATGAGTAGCATCAGAGAGCTTTCGACATAAGACTTGGTACCAACGTGCTAGAGGTTGTTTTATTGACTACGTTCAAGAAAGTTTTATTTTAGCAAAGACTCCTTCTGTTCCTCTGCTCGTTCAACTCTTTTGATGTTTATCTACTCTGTTGTACCTCACACTATTCACTCTGAATGATGGAATGTGACATCCTTTCCTTAACTGATTGTCTTTGGTTATCTTTTTTCTTTTGTTATCTTTTACTCAAGTGAGGAACGGCTGGCAGAAAAGAAATTGCACATGGATGTATCTCAGTTCCAATGGATGCCCCCATAAACATTTTCTGATAGGTGGCCTAGATTCAGTTAGCTTAGAGCAGGGGGGTGCGTGCTGGCTGGGGGATTCTGGGAGTTGAAGTCTACAGGTCTTCAAGTCACCAAGGTTGGACATCCCTGACTTAGCGTTTCTGCATACCTGCCTGTTGCATTCCTTGTGTCTGCTAAGTATGCTGGAGAAGAGATAAATGGAATAAAATTCAAAATGGAATAAGAGTGCCAGACTTGGGACAGAAAAATGTTTTGAGTTTTTAAAAAGTCTATAACTAAAAATATCCAAAATCAGGTCAGAGTAAATTTGCCCGTTTTTTTTCTTTGCCCTTTTCTAATTTCTTGTAAATGTCCTCTTTCTCTTCAGATGCTTCAAGATGTACCAGCATAGGGTAGATAATCAATATAAAATTTGGCTTGTTGTATACATATGTTTTGCACCGAGGAACTTATAACTAATTATTCTGAAATACAGCTTTAAGATTATATTTCTCTTGTAAGTATAAAGTCAGCACTTGATATCTAATATAGTTTTCTCCTTGATTAACTCGCTTTCAATATGCACATATTAAGAGAAAAGGGCATTCAATGATGTATCTTCTTTCTACAAAGATATAGCCCAGGCATATATTTGATGCATGAGATGTCCTGTTTCTTTAGGGTACCTCTTATATATCCATGTCTCTATGGTTTGAATATAAGAATGCCCTTCATAATTTTTTATTGTATGTATATATGTATGTGATTTTTTTTTAAGATTTAAAGAAATATCCTTACTTTAGCAATAGCACTTAGCCTTATATACCAAAGTGCTTTACAGGTCTCTCTGAGCAGTTTACAGAGACAACATTTTGCTGCAACAATCTGGGTCCTCATTTTAGCAACCTCAGAAGGATGGAAAGCTAAGTCAACCTTGAGCCAGTGAGAATCGAACTGCTGAACTGTTAGCAGTCGGCAGTCAGCAAATTAGCCTGCAATACTGCATTCTAACCACTGCACCTCTAATCATGGCTCCTTTATTTACAAGAATAACCATATGGCTAAAGTTAGTGAGATGAAATGAGAAATAATCCCTAATTTAGTAATTCAAGATTAAAGGGCAATGTTTTGCTACACGCTAAGCATTTGACAAAAATCTTGTTTTTGTTTTCACTGAAAAAATAACCAGATAAATAACTCTTTCAAAAATCTAGAAGGAAGTGTGTATTTGAACATAAGCAGCCAGAAGTCCTATTGAGCTGGTTCTGTATTATTAGGCTGCTATTTTGTGAAAGGTATTTGATAAACCCAACTCTCTTTTCCATCCCTCCCCTTTTTCCTGTGTACATATTGTTCTATCCACAACATAAACCCGAGAGTAACAAATGCAAACTGTGAAATTAATGAAACCTGAAAGTGCTTAACTTTGGCTGGTTGTACCCATAAGACTTGCATTAGGTACTAATCCTAAAAATGTTATTTGCTTTGCTCACCCAGTGTCAGATAAAAACAAATGCTTCATTTTTGCAATCTTTGGTATTTTATTTTTCAGATAACCTGAATACATCTTTTTTTTTTCAGGTTTCAGACATAACCCTCCTAGTGTGGACTTTTTACCCAGCACCACAATATTGGATGAAATGAGGAGTTGTAACATGGAAAAAATGTCAGCCATATAGCTGGAGAGAACTTTCTAGCTATTTGCTTAATGCCACAGGCAGTCAGGTGTTATGGGTGCCATTCTGAAAAAATTGTAAACACATGAATGAATTCATTAATGGAAATTGGACTCCTCCCTCCCTCCCATGAGTTAAAGTGTTTCAGACCCTGTGCCTTTCCTCTTTTTTACTTCTGTTCGAAATAAATATATTTTGAGTTCAATGGGACTAATGAATTTTGGGGGGTTATATTTATATTGATTGTCACTCTCTCTATATATTTTTGGTAGATCACTCTTTATATCCATAAAATGAAAAATCAGCAAATAAGTTCTAATATTTTAATATAATCTGTTTTTTACTATGGACAGGCGGAGCACAATTCCTGGTGACATATCTGAGTTTTATTTTCAAAGAAATAGCAACATGACTAAATGTAATATAAGGCAGAGAGCACATGGGGGAAAGCTGGCTGATTTCATATATCAGTTTCTGGATCAAAGTTTAAACAGTTGACAAATAGTTTTTACATATGTGTGTGCGTGCATTCATGCCTATGCACGTTCACAGGCCTATTGCTTCAGCCCTCCACAACAACCCCAGGTTCTGATGTGGCCCCTTTGGAAAATGAATTGCTCAATCCTGCCATAAAATAACATCTGGCTATATGCACCTGATGATTCCCAAAGAGGTTGAAAGTGGTCCTACAGTGCCTCCTGGTGGCCAATATAATCTTTTTATAGGGTTTTCCACATTATGGACTACTTCAATAGGCGGTTCTCAACTTACAACAGTTCATTTAGTGACTGCTCAAAGTTACAACTGTACTGAAAAAGTGATTTATGACCATTTTTCACACTTATGACCATTGTAGCATCCCATGGTCACATGATCAAACTTCAGACACTTGGCAACTGACTCATATTGTGTCCCGAGGTCATGTGATCACTTTTTGCAACCATGTGAGAACTGCAGTGATTTACCTTAACAACTATGGCAAGAAAGATCATAAAAATGGGGCAAAATTCATTTTAAAATGCCTCACTTAGCTACAGAGATGTTTGGCTGAATTATGGTAGTAAGCTGAGGACTACCTCTGGTACATAAATAATAAAATACTACAAATACACTAATCACATGTCTTAGGATTCAGCTTTGAACCTACCTGAAACAAGAATAATGAGGAGTTTGGCCCCATCTTCCAAGAGGCTGTGAAAGAATCTAATGGTAGCTGGCATGTCTTTTACGTAATATAGCATCTAAAAATGAGAAGAATCATTTCAAGGTGAAATGGGTTTGCAGATTTCTTGGAATGTTTTGTTAAATCATTCAAATATTTTGCATATTTTGTAATTCAAATATTTGCAAAATCTTCCTCTCTGTATGTTGAGTTATATCTCCCCCACCCCAGTCACTACAGAGCAGAATAACTATCAGGTCGAGAAGGTAAAACTACAGCGAGAGAAAATAGTTTATAAATAAAAAGAGCAAATTTGTAATATTGAAGTAATACACCATGCATGAAAAATAGCCCATTAATGTAATGTCTCAGTAACAGTGATCTGGCCACATAATAATGTGCTTTGTTCTACCTGGATCATGTGGATGAAATTCCATTTTCCCATCTCTTTGCTGTCCATAATTCGATTTTCATATTCCAGGGATGTCTCTTCGTGCCAAGTGAACTTTATGTTCTTGAGATCTGATGCCTTTGCAACACTTTCTGAAATGTGATAGCTCCACAGTTTATCTCATTTGCAAATATGGAATACATTTTCATTTCAGTCTTTTTAAAGCAGCTGAAAGCCATATAACTTTTAATATGACGTTGATGCCATTGGTGAGACCAGTTCTCGGATGCTATCCATTGTTCACTTTAATAGAAGCGGAGGTACATTTTGCTGCATTTCTGAAATCTGATCTAGATCTCTGATACTTCAATATAGACCAACAATATATTCATATTATCTCATTTTGGAAAACATGATTTATTTAAGTAAGGGGGGGGTCCTTGGTGCTCTCTGAGCTTGCTTGTTTTCTTGCAGACTTTCATTACCCTAACTAGGTAACATCATCATCTAGTAAGGAGTACTGTTTGCTGTCAGTTTATATTCTGGTGTCTTGCCTGTCTGTGTGGGTGGGTGCAGTCTTAAGATTCTTTTGTTGGGCTGTTAACTGATGGCTCTTTGGCAGTTTTTTGATTACTGGTGGGAAGTGCTGGAGTCTTTTTCTCTTTTGAACTGGTTGATTATCTCTTTTGCATAATATGTAGATGTTGTAAATGTCTATTGATGGTTGTCAGAGTGTCAAGCTTCTAGAAATTCCTTGGCATCCATCCATCCATCCATCCATCCATCCATCCATCCATCCATGTATCTATCTATCATCCATCATCCATCTATCCATCCATCCATCCATCTATCCATCCATCTATCCATGCATCCATCCATCTATCATTTATCTACATATCCATCCATCCATGTAGCTATGTATCATCAATCATCCATCCATCCATCCATCCATCCATCCATCCATCCATCCATCTATCTATCTATCTATCTATCTATCTATCTATCTATCTATCTATCTTCCATCCGCCCATCCATCCATCCATCCATCTACCTACCTACCTACCTGGAGGAGAAAATGGCCAAAATGTTTTGCCATAAAACTGCTATTATTTGAGCTGTGATAAGATTACAGTACTACACTGAACTATGCCCTAAGTATTTTTATTTAATCTAAAACTGGTTTTTGATCTATTAAAAAAAATGGAAGTTTGGTTTAATTCTAGAAGGATGGAAATCTGTACTCATTGTGTTGTTATGAAATTACAGTACCTAGCATCTTGCACAATTAGCCATCATGGTGTAGGTAATAAAAGTTGTAATTTCATAAAAACCAAAAAGCCACAAGGTTCTTGACCTAGATCTTAATCCCACTGTGGTGTAATTTGACATTTTCTTGTGAAATCACCTCTGATTTCAGGGTCATCTTGAAAACTAAGGGACATTGGAATATTTTCCTGATTACAATATTCTCTTAATTTCCAGTAAAAGGAGACAGTGCCTACTCTGTCACTGAAAACTCATAAAGGATGTGGCTTTCTTCACTCCCCAAAAGCAATAAAGATCTCCGTCACTGATACTGTAAGACTGTATCAACCACGATTCCATTATTTTGGGTTCTGTTACGTGATCTGAAATCCTGAGTGCATGCTCAGAGCATTCAGAATATCACAGACGCTGACTTAATGCAGAAAAAGAAATATTACTTTTCTCAAGGATCTGATTATGATACCTCCCTGCAAAGATGAGAAATGTTCTCTCTTTGCTTATTCTACTCCTCTAACCTACGCTTTTTTAAAAAAAAGTTCCTATTGGACACCAGATTACTGTAGTGTACTTTATATGGACTTGTCTTTGAAGATAGTTCAGAAGGTTATTGCCGCATAAGCTAAGGTTTAAAGGTGCTTTATGGGCTTCAATGAGTTTCTGGATTCAATATAAAATGCTATTTTTTAAACCTATATTTATCTATATATTTAATCTATAAAGGTGGACCAGGTTTTTCCAGGAAACCTCCTTCAGGTAGAAGTAGCCCATTCTATTCGCTCATCCCAAGAAAGTTTACTCAAAGTCTCCCATTTGTAAAGGTGGCAAGATGGGCTAGTCTAGAATAATGTTTCTCTATGGAAAAAGGGACATGGTAGCCAGGGGTGGATTCCAGCAGTCACTACTGCCAATTTGCTGCGCGCGCATGCGCAGTGCAATAAAAAATGCTCTGCGCATGTGTAGAAGCAAAAAACAAGATTGCAGTTCCTATGGCGCCGCTGGGAGAATTGGTTTGGGGGCGTGGCAGACCTGGGTCGCTGCCGAATCCAGCAACCCAGACCGCCAAACCACTACCGGTTTGGCCAAACCGGTCAGAACTGGTAGGAACCCACCACTGGTGGTGGCTCAGTGGCTAAGACGCTGAGCTTGTCAATCAGAAAGGTCAGCAGTTTGGTGGTTCAAATCCCTAGCGCCGCTTAACGAAGTGAGCTCCCATTACTTGTCCCAGCTTCTGCCAACCTAGCAGTTCGAAAGCATGTAAAAATGCAAGTAGAAAAATTGGTGGGAAGGTAACAGCTTTCTGTGTGCCTTCATTGTTTAGTCATGCCGACCACATGACCACAGAGATGTCTTTGGACAGCGCTGGCTCTGGTTTTGAAACAGAGATGAGTACCGCCCCCTAGAGTCAGGAATGACTAGCACATATGTGAGAGGGGAACCTTTACCTTTTATGGCAGGTCCTTTCCTCTGTAATACCGATAGTCCTCAGCTTAAGACCACAAACTGAGTCCAAAATTGATTTTGGCAAGTGAGATAGTCATTGAGTAAGTTTTACACTATTTAGTGACTCTTCTTGCCACAATTGTTAAGTGAATCACTGCAGTTGTGAAGTTAATAACAGGGTTATTAAGTGAACGTGGCTTCCCCATTGACTTTGCTTGTCAGAAGGTTGCAAAACGTGATCATATGACCCCAGGACACTGCAACCCTCATAAATAAGAATCAGTTGCCAAGTGTACAAATTTTGATCAAGTGACCATGGGGCAGGGGTTGGCAACCTTAAACACTCAAAGAGCCATAAAGCCCCCTGTACAATTCTGGAGCCGACCGGAGGTCCGTTTCCCCCACTATAGAATCTCCTCCTAGTGCGGTGTCCTTTTTCCTCTACCTGTCCTAACTGAAAGCCCTATCAATTGCGGAGCTGACCGTAAAACCCAACCTCTTTCTATAGAGTCTCCTCCTGACATTCCCTTTTCCCCGCTCTCAACCAGAAGCTCCTCTCAAAATTCTGGCACCAACCGGCAATGGAGCCGCAGCAGTGGGATGAAAGAGCCACATGCGGCTCCAGAGCTGCAGGTTGCTGACGTTCCCATGGGGATATTGCAACTATGTAAGTGTGAAATATGGTCATAAGTCTCTTTTCCAGTGCCATGGTAACCTCAAACGTTCACTAAACGAATAGTTGTAAGTTGAGGACTACCTATAGTCGAAAATAGAGTTTTCTCACTCAGAAAGGCTATTAACACTGTATTTGAGACAGCATTAGGGACATTGTCAAGATTCAGCAACAGAGTGATGATTATTTGTTACGTATTTCTGATTTCAGTGGTGCTTTATTATTTTTTCCTGCTCTGTAATAATTACTTTGGTGCATATTATATACGTGTGCATTTTCTATGTGTGAGGGGTCTCACTTTTAACTGCCGTAGCTGTTTTTCAGCCCTCTTCCATTATCAGTTCCTAGGCTCTATGACCAAAATGAAACTCTCTGTATTTTAAGGCCAGATAGCATTCTGCAAGTAATCTATACCGACAGTGAAGATACTGTAACATGCCCCAGAACTTCTTTTTATTTCATTGTCAGACAGTTGATACACAGACAATGGGAAAATGAAGAGTGAGAAGAAATCTAATGTCTATCAATATATCAAAAATTCTGGGCTGCCTACCAAAGACTATTTGAAAACCTACAAGAGGGGAACTCTTTCCCTAAATGGAAATATGAATTATGAAATATGAAGTATGTAGCCAAACTTAACATTGTGTTATGGATAGCCTTGTAAAACAGAGAGAGAGGGGGGGAGAGAGGGAGGGAGGGAGGGAGGGAGGGAGGGAGAGTTAGTTCATAGTAGAAAAGGAAATGTGATCTTACGGGCACCCACTATATCTGTGGACATCACCCTTGGTATCTACCAGGCTCTGCCATGCAGAGGCCTTTGCAGAAAATAGCATGTGGCAAGCATATGCCAGCTTTTAGCTTCACTTTATTTCTAAGGAGGCCTTATAGGCATCCTGTCAAGTTAAACGGGGCATTTTCCTTTCCTACCTACCTGCTTATAAAAAGTTTGAGTGGAGCTGGGAAGGTGGCAACAATAACCAGCTAATTTGTTTTAGCTGGTTAGTCAATAAGTGAGGGTTTTAAGATTGTAGAGAGTACACAATGTCAGAAAGCATAGCAGCTGTTTTGAGGCTTTTCAAATGTCCAAGAACGCCAATAGTCTCAAGAAAGCAGCCTTGTCCTCTTTCAACTCATGGAGAAAAATCAATATTTGTGTCCTGGCTTGAAGTTTCAGAAAGTTAATCCCTAATTATTATTTTTTTCAAACAACAGTGGCAAAATTTCCCCTTTTCATTTCCATAGCATTAATAGCGCATTGTGTTTGCTGTCACTTAAGCAGGGATTTACACCCTCTGGTTTGCCACCATGCTGAGAAACATCAGGCTGTATCTCTTCCTCCCTTTCAGTGGAAATGTGATAAATGGATGTTTCAGAGAAACATTTCAATAGCACGTTATTTCCATAACGAACTCTAGAACACCGAGGGACAAACGGATCAGTGACGTGGAGCTCAGCAAAAGCTGCAGCATTAAGCATACCTTTGTAACTGTTTATTTGTTCTGCATTTGGTTCTATCACATCGGTATGAATGATCACGCCAGGGTATTCCGACTGTAATCTTGCAAGAATCTCAAGGTCAATTTCCCCTAGGACACAAAGAAGAACAAAGAAACCAAAAACTAATCATTTTTTTTGCTAGACGTTTGTGTGGGTTTATTTGGTTCATGTGCAAATGTCAAATTAGTTTCCAAATGGCATATAGAGAATGGCAAGATGAAAAGCATTGCTTTATTGCAGGGGTGTCAAACTCGATTTCATTGAGGGCCGCATCAGGGTTGTGTTTGACCTGGGGGGGGAGGGCTGGGGGGGGGCGAGCCTGTGGTGGGCTGAGCACTCTGCCAGCTAAAACGGACTTCCGAGCTTCATTTTCAGCCGCAACAGCTTCTTGCAACCCTCTGCCAGCAAAAACAGAGCTCGGGAGAGCCACAGGTGGCCCTCCTGAGCTCTGTTTTCTCTGTCAGATGCCTGTGGACTGGTCCTTTGTTGTTTCCAGGGCAACCCCACGGGCCAGATCTAAGCAACCCATGGGCCGGATCTGGCCCCCAGGCCTTGAGTTTGACACCCCTGCTCTATTATGATCAAATTATATCCCATCGTTATTAGGACCTTGTGACAATTTTACTATGATGGCTGAATATTAGAACAACTAGATTGGGCTAGATGTAGCTAGTATTCTTTTGACAACTCGTATGAACATGAGTACAATAGTATTCTATCACTGGTGTTACACCAGCAAATGGAATCGATAAGCAATCTGCTTCTGAGCCTGATGGTGATGAAGAGCCACCATGACTACTACTCATTAGTTTTATACCTAATAGTTTTATACTCATTAATTTGTTTTAACGTACTTTAAAACTGTCCCAATTCTGCTGCCATCACATATGTGGCAAATATATATTTATTATATTTTTTGTATAGAAGTATTACCTTTGTTCTACTTTAACCTCTTGCCATGTGCTTTTTCCAAACCAGATATAGGATCTTTTATTCCTATCTTGTCCTCATTTACTTGCCATTTTTTATTCCTGGACAAATTATTATTCATCATTTTTGCTGACCATTTTATATGTATTCTTAGCTCTATAATATCTTTTCCAAAATATTGTGATCAAATTTGTTTGTGATATTCCAATCTATAATTGTTACACCATAGATACTACAAAGGCTTAACAAAATCTATCATTTGTATCACTTTTAGAAGATACTTTACACTATGGTCCTTCGATAGGGATCCATCCATCTGTCCATTATCTCAACTTATGTATACGATCCTTTACAAAGAAATAAAATGGATCTATCATACCCAGAGGCTGAAATAGATAACGGACAGACCTACTCATAATTGGCAGCTATTCAGTGCTAGCCAATTCTAAACAGAGACTTAAGGTCACAATGCAAAAACAATTCATTATAATAGAAAAAGAAGGAAAAAGAAACAAAATGCTAATGGTATTGCATGTGATAGCATTGTATTTATGTTGGATTTGGTCAAAGAGCCTCTTAAACTTACATGTAGAAGATGGAAGGAAATGCCAGATTCAATCATTATTGAACTATCTTAAGGTAGCCTAGTGCTCTTCCAGTGCACCATTCCTAGCCAATATGGTCAAGCTGGTTGGGATAACTAGAGCTATTATTGACTCATCTGGATATCTTGTATTTTTATTGATCGAATGGGTAATGTATCCATCCCCATTCACAAGAAACCAATCCATTGCCCTTGGTTATTTTAAAAGCTCCTCTTCACCTCAAACTCCTGATTTGTAATTTAATCTTCTACCTTAATTGAGTTCATTTAGTTATTTATATGCAAACAAGGGCTTTGGGGCATTTCGGAGCCAGTTCTCTGGCAGCCTGAAAATCAATTGACAACTATCAGTTTAAGCTCTAGAAATTATTTAAGGACTCTGATGCAATTACCTTTAAAGGGCTACCACTATGTTTGCCATTAAATTACCAATTAAACTTTTCAAGAAAATAGATTGTTCAAAGTAGAGTCACTATTTTACCACACAATAAATGTCTTCAGCGATTAGAAGGGGATGGAGTTGTCCACATTAATAAGATATAAAGCTATAAGCAGAACACACTTTATTATAGATGGGAAGGACACCACTTCATTATTCAAATGACCATTTAAAGGTAGACCGCCTACATCAGAGGTGGTATTCAGCAGGTTCTGACCAGTTCTGGAGAATCGGTAACGGAAATTTTGGGTAGTTTGGAGAACCATTAAATACCATCTCTGATGGCCCCACCCCATCTTTTCTCTGCCTCCTGAGTCCCAGCTGATTGGGAGGAAATGGAGATTTTGTAGTATCCTTTCCCCTGGAGTGGGGAGGGAATGGAGATTTTACAGTATCCTTCCCCTGACACACCTACCAATCCACACCCACCAACCCACACCCACTGAACCAGTAGTAAAAAAAAAATTGAATCCCACCACTATCCTACATTCCTAGTTTTGATAATGTAGCATTTTACTCTCACAAGCTTTTCCATACCAACAGTTAACACTAGTATAATGAATAGCCGGGAAGGATTTCTTCAGTAGCAGAATTGGAAAGTTTTTAAAAAAATCATTCACATTAATAAGAGTTGTGTCAAAACTTTGGAGCACATTGAGCAACTAGCATTCTACATGTGATCCTCAATTTTCTTCTTTCTTGCCCAGACTTTGCCACTAAAAAATAAATACTGAACAAAGGACCTAGGAGGTGGGCTAAATCATCAGATGCAGGTCCCGTTACTCTTAGCATGACTTCTGCTGCATACCAGTAGCCTACCACAGACACTAATAGTTGAATGGGGATCAGATAATGGAGTTCATCTGGTCCTATAAAATAGCCAATTCTGGCCAGTTTCTTAATCATTTGAAATCGTATTACTTGCCTCTTACTTTTCAGCTATCAGCCACCAGTGCTATAAATAAGTATCACTGTCTTCATGAGTCGTGCAATCTTTCTGCTTGGCGGTATCCAGTGAACAACATAACAAAATTGAATTGGTATGGCATGGCATGATAACACTTTGAATGTATTACTTTGCAGAAAGAATAGTGGAAACTTGGAACCAACTTCCAAGAGAGGTAGTAGGTCAATCATCAGTAAATGAGTTAAAACATACTTGGAATAAACACATATCTATCACCCAACAAAAACTTAACAAATAAAATAAAATTAAAATTAAAAAGCTCTCAAAGGGCAGATTTAATCAATCACTAGGACTTTTTCCATTGGTTGGTTTTTTTTGTTTCATGGTATGGTATGGTATGGTATGGTATGGTATGGTATGGTATGGTATGGTAGTATGGTATTTAGCAATAGCAATAGCAATAGCAGTTAGACTTATATACCGCTTCATAGGGCTTTCAGCACTCTCTAAGCGGTTTACAGAGTCAGCATATTGCCCCCAACAACAATCCGGGTCCTCATTTTACCCACCTCGGAAGAATGGAAGGCTGAGTCAACCCTGAGCCGGTGAGATTTGAACAGCCAAACTGCAGAACTGCAGTCAGCTGAAGTAGCCTGCAGTGTTGCATTTAACCACTGTGCCACTTTAAACAGTCCACTTCAGTGATTATCAATTATTAGAGTTATTGATTTAAAAATAATTTTATCAATTATTAGAGTTATTGATTTTAAGACAGCAGGACAAATATTTGTTTCATAGCAAGAGAGGTTTGGAGTTTTTCTTCATTATTGATTTACACGAGTGAAAAATAGAGTGGCCTGTCCTGATCAATATGGCAGCTCTCCAAAAGATTGAGCCCCCTTTGGGTGCTATTTTGAAGAGGGAGGCTAATGGGCAAAAGTCTTGCAGAGTCTTCAGGTATGCATTACATTCCTTAACACACACACATACCTGTGTCCTGGCTCTACCACTTTCAGAATGAGATCCTTGATCTATTACACAACATGTAGTGTAGCTCTTGAGCCAAGAAAATGTATGCATAGAATTATGTTATCCATAGGTAAAGGTAAAGCTAAAGGCTCCTCTCACAATTATGTGCTAGTCATTCCCAACTCTAGGGGGTGGTGCTCATCTCCGTTCAAAAGCCGAAGAGCCAGTACTGTCCGAAAATGTTTCCATGGTCATGTGGCCAGCATGACTAAACACCAAAGGCACATGTAACACTATTATCTTGATACCAAGGTGGACCCTATTTTTCTACTTGCATTTTTACATGCTTTTGAACTGTTAGGTTGGCAGAAGCTGGGACAAGTAAAACAGGAGCTCACTCCGTTACTCTGTGCTAGGGATTCAAACGGCCAAACTGCTGACATTTCTGATCAACAAGCTCAGTGTTTTAGCCACTGAGACACCAAATCCCTTATGTTATCCATAGAAACCAGTTAACACCCCTTCTCCATTTTGCCCCATGTCTTCGTCTCAGCCCTACATTTAAGCATCCTTTCTTGGTCTTTTTAACCACAAAACCCATACCATTCCAAAAACAGAAGAAAAAAGCCAGGTCAATAAATAAGGATGCCAGCAGCTCTTTTTACTGCTACAGCATGGGCTGAGTTCTTCATTGTGACTAAGGCAAAACATTTTAAGGTTGAATTGCTCCTATTCTGGGGTTGTTGTTGTTTTGGTTTTAAATGTTTCCATAGTAATTTATGACTTAAGTCGTAATGAGTCAATCACTTCAAAATGAAATAAAATAAAAATAAATTCTGGTAGTAAAATAGATAGCAAACTCAAGCATCCCTAAATTTCCAATAAATCCAAAAGTTTGGGAGAAAATGTAATTAAAAAAAAAGCAAAAACAAAAACCCCTCACCTAATATCAGTACTGCTCAAACCCCTGTCAGAACAAGAATGTTTACACTGTTTGGAAAGCCTGCAAGATGAGGGCTAAATGAACTTCAGGGAGTATTTTGTTTCAAAGTGTTGGGGCTACCACTAAGAAGATCTGCTTCCAAACTCTACCCCAGTTAGTTAGTTAGTTAGTTAGTTAGTTAGTTAGTTAGTTAGTTAGTTAGTTAGTTAGTTAGTTAGTTAGTGGGCTTGGGTCCCTAACATTCACTCTTGGGATGATAGTCCGGAATAGGAATATTCCAGTTAGAAGAAAGGGGCCTGCATGTAAACAGGAGCTGGGGTATGTAGGTGAACACCAGATGGTTGCTTAGAAACCTATTGGCAGACAATATCATTGGGGCTATATGTTAAAGTGACTCATCATCTTCACCGTCTGGATCCTTATCTTTTATACAATTGCACTTTGCTTTCTAGACTTTATTCAAAGGAGCAACCCTGCATAAAGTGTGCTACATTCATTTAAACCTGAAGTCATAAGGGCATAAATCACTGTTATAAAGTTACCCTAAGTCAAAAAGGATTGTAACAGAGGTGGTATTCAACAGATTCTGACCAGTTCTGGAGAACCGGTAGCGGAAATTTTGAGTAGTTCAGAGAACCAGTAAATACCACCTCTGACTGGCCCCACCCCCATCTATTCTCTGCCTCCCAGGTCTCAGCTGATCTGGAGGAAATGGGGATTTTGCAGTAAACTTCCACTGCCACGCCCATCAAAGTATGCCCACCAAGCTATGCCATGCCCACCAAGCCACAGCCACAGAACTGGTAGTAAAAAAAATTGAATCCTACCACTGGGTTGTAACTATTGTACCGACTGAAGATGAGCAAAAGCTCCCACACACTTGGCCTTCACCAGTGAAAATGTGAGTCCTGGAGAAGCTGCAAGTCCCACAGAATCTGGCTGGGTATCATGAGAATCAAAATGCTAGACTAAGATGAGTCTTGGCCTTATCCAGAAGGCCTTTCTTATATGCTCAAAAAGTCATTTGTCACAAAGAAAATGAAACACAGAATAAGAAATTGAAAAGCCCTATCCCATTCTTTCTTTTGCGCGGAGGGGCTAGCCAACATTCCAGTCTTCTGCAGAATTATATGAAACAAACACAGTATCTGAGAGTATCTGATTCTATATATAGGTTTAATTTTCACATTATTCTCATTATCTGATTCTTTTTTGCCCATTCATCCCCACATTGCAGAACATCCTTTTGCCAGGAGGTATATTTTCAATTATTTCTAAATTCCTCCAAGTACATGAATGCAATATAATACCCTGCATATGTAACAGCATTCATAATTCAGATTGCTTAATAATACCTTTGTGTTTTCGACTCACCTGAACCACCACCGACACTTAGAATGTTGATTTCAGTTTTTCCATTACTGATGCTAGGAGAGAAGGACAAATTCATAACATCAAAAGCTGTTCGAAAAGTTCAGGGACTTGCATTTCTAGATGTCCTCTAGGCATACACATACCCCAGTCTTTTATTCCAGCCTGATGTGGCTCATTAAGGGTGCTCAGGATGGGGCTATGTAGATGGACTGCAGACTTGTGGTTAGGAACAAGTTTAAGTCTCAGTGACTTTGAACTATCAGAGAGAGATAAGTAAGATAAAGGTAAAGGTTCCCCCACATATGTGTGCTAGTTGTTCCTGACTCTAGGAGGCCGTGCTCATTTCCATTTCAAAGCCGAAGAGCCAGCCCTGTCTGAAGATGTCTCCAAGGTCATGTGACTGGCATGACTAAATGCCAAAAGCACATGGGGCGCTGTTACCTTCCCACCAAAGTGGTCCCTATTTTCTATTTATAGTATTTACATGCTTTCGAACTGCTAGGTTGGCAGAAGTGGGGACAAGTAATGGGACCTCACCCTGTTATGCGGCATTATGCTAGGGATTCAAACCGCTGAACTGCCGACCTTCTGACTGACAAGATCAGCGTCTTAGCCACTGATCCACTGTGTCCCCCCATCCCTAAAGTCTCAGTGACTTTGGTCTATCAGAGAGAGATAAGCATGTACTGCTTAAACCTAAACTGAACTACGTACCAGACAAACAAGAGCAGTAAATCTTTTCAGCTCCTTTAGATGAACATGTCAACCAGCAAAAAAAGTAAAAAAATAAAATAAAATGCTAATGGGATATATTGATGGAAATTTTAAATAGTGTTAGAGAGATCCACTATTTTTTTTAAAAAAAAGAAGGAAAAGAAGTGGGTTGGATGAAGTGGAATGAAAGGTTAAATTGCACACAACTAAATACATTAAAAGATCACTCAGATTGACTTATATAGCTAGTCACCTTTCAATTAACTCAGGGCACCTCCCAGTCAAAAATTAAAAGACATATAAAATCATATTTTATTATAAAACCCAACCAATTGAAAACTTAAAAACAACAAAAATTTGGAACCAAACCAGTTCTAATCTGGGATTATCTAATCTCGTGATGGCGAACCTATGCCATGCATGCCATCACCAGTTGCTCTTCTGGTTTCATGCATGCTGGCCAGCTGGTCTTTGTGGGCGCTGAAGTGTTGGAAAACAGCCTGAAAAATGCCCCAAAATCAGGCTGTTTTTCGGGCCATTTGTGGGCTGGTTTTGGGCCCAAAAGCAACCCAAATGTGTCCTGTAAATGGCCTGGAAAATGCCCTGAAAATACCTCCAAAGCACCATGAAAACAGTCTGAAAATGGCCTGAAAACCAGTCCAAAAAACAGCCTGAAAAATGGCCTGAAAAAGCCCCAAAAACAGGCATGTGTGTGCCAGCCAGCTCGTCTTCAGGTTTCCTGTGCTCCAGCACGTGTGAAGATCAGCTGGCTGGTGCACATGCACATGCAATGCCAGAAACCTGAAGACCAGCTGGTCAGCATGTGCAATTGTGCATGCTCACTGGCCAGCTGGTCTTCAGGTTTCTAGCACTCCGGCGCATGCACATGCATGCACCTGAATGTGTGTTCCTGTTTGGGCACTCAGTGCTGAAAAGGTTTGCCATAACTGATCTAGTCTTTTTCCATCAATCTCATGTATGAAAGCATCTATCAAATATTTCTAAGAACATGACTATCGTATATTTTACCTGGATATTAATTGTGGCAGCTTTTTCTGAATGAAGTCCAGCATGCACTGATGTTCTGTTGACTTCTTGAGGAAGATGTGAAAAGCTTCAAAATAATGACTGTGATTCAAGAACAAGCTTCTCATGGCCATGGTGATCACCAACCTGCTTAAAGATAGATGTCAAAGAAACAGAAAGTACACTTATTTGGCTCACATTTTGGAAAGGCAGGAGACAAGGAAGAGGGATGGAAAAAGTAAGAACCACCTCAATCCAACCTCTGAGACCGTTACAAGGCTTAAGGTCTTACTTTAGGCAAGTAAAGCAAGTAAGGAAAGCATTTGATCAAACAGCATATTGTCATTTTTGCCAGATTTTGCCACAAGATCTTGGCTGCCTGCAGAACAAAGTGCTCTTTTGAAAACAGAATCAGAATCTAAGTAATAATAAGGAATTTCTACCCAGAAATGTTTTGGAAGATACAGTAGCTCTGTGTCTCTAAGGGGATATTGTAGGACCAGTTTAAGATTAGCTCAAATTCTGTTTTATCCTGGCAATCCCTTGGGCATTTGAAAAAACATAATAGGTTCAGTTTAGGAGGGGAAAGTTAAACTTACAATAGTGTACATTTTTTAGAAGGGGAAAAAAGTCAATTAAAAAGTTTTAGTGGTGCCTGAGGCATTGTTCTGAAGTGATTGCTGCCCATCCTATCAGAATATTATACTGTAGACTACTGGATACAGAGGTGTCAAATTCAAATAGAAACAGGGACCACTAAATCCTGCTTAAGGATGCTGGTGAGAGAAGAGGGAGGAGCTAAATGCCAGGAAGCTAAGGAGAAAGATCAAAGGGAGCTGGAGAAAGAACAGGAAGAGAAAGCATTAAGAGAAGGAGCAAGGGCCAAGGAGATGAAGGAGCAGAGGGAGCTAAGAATGACTAGATCAACTAAATCTATAAATCAATAAGGCATGGAGGAAGAAATAAAAGTAATCTCCATCAATATAAACAGACTAACAGCAAAAAGAAGAATATTTAATAAATTAGAGAAATTGAAATTGAACATTATATGTTTACAGGAAGTACATATTAGAAAGCAACATAGAAAATTTCTGGAACAGATAAAACTAGGCAATTTATATACGACATTGGCTGACCAAAACAAAAAGGAAATAGCATTATAGAAAGATGATAAAATAAAATTTAATTTTTGAAGATGGGAAGGGGAGAATACTGATGGTGGAGATAATGATGAATTTGAGAAATATATTATTAGTGGCAATATACACTCCAAAAGGACGCTTCATGTTGTATTTTAATGTAGAAAACCACACAGGTATATTTGCTTATATATCCGGGTTTGGAATAATGAAAATGAAATGAAAGTCAGCTGGGTGGTCTTGACCCAGTCCCTCTCTTTCACCCACCCTACCTTGCAGGGTTGTTGTTGTAGGGAAAATAGGAGGAGTGTTAGGTATGTTGGATGCCTTGAGTTATATATCTAAGGAATGGTAGGAGAAAAATCAAATGATAATAATAATCTATTTTTATATTAATACATCAACACAACAGGAGATAACCAATACATTAGAGGAAACGTGTCTTTGCATTTATTATTACAAATGGACCGTTTGTTTTCAGCGCTTATGTATATTTATAGGCCCTTGAATTTTTTACAATGTGTTTGTGTCTGAGTGTTTGCCTATTCACACACACAGTTAGATATATAGATTATCTTCTTCCCACTCTCAGCTTCCTCCCAGCCTACCGTTAAATTATTGTGCAAATTATATTCTTCACATTACAGCCAGGCTTTTCACCTCCCTGAAATATCCCTTCTAATTTATGATGCGTATACGTATACGTATACGATTTCCTATGTATAAGAGAAAAACATTTTGTTGCTTTTTTTAATGGCTTTTCCCAAACCATGTTAAAATGTGTGGGCTACAAAATGAAAATAGTTAAAAAAAAGAAAAGAAAGAAAAGCATTACAGTCAATCCTCAACTTAAACCACTCATTCAGCATTGTTTTTTTAAAGTTATGACACCACTGAAAACAATGATGACTGGTCCTCTCACTTATGACCCTCATAGTGTCAGCCTTTGTGATTTTCTCAGCCAACTTTGACTAGCAAAGTCATTGGGGAAGGTGGCAGGAAAAGTCGCAAGTCCCAATCATGCGATGTCTCACTTAATCAATGGTGATTCGCTTAACAACTGCATCAGAAATAGGTTGTAAAATCGAGTGTGGTCACATGTTGCCTAACATAACAACCACAATGCTTAACGATGAATTCTCTGGCGCCCATTGTAGTTATAAGTCAAGAACTACTTGTGTAACAAAAGTCATTTGAATCACCCCCTCACTTTCATTGCCCCCTGTATTTTTTATGTATTTTGCCCTTATTTATAATTTCTGAATTATGAATGATTGCAAAACTTTTCAACTTTAGAAAGTTAGTAATGATCATGGACCTTAAGCAGCCTGAAACTCAACAGGTATATAAATTCAACCTCTTTTGGAGGGAGGACATTCAATCTTTCTTTTTTTTTTAAAGGAAGGAGAGGAATTCATTCCATCTGTTTTGGAGAGAGATAGTCCTTCATGCGCTGGAAGCTCTGAAGTTCGGAGCAGTTCACCTAACAGTGCAAGGCCACCTGCCTGCCGGTCACTTGGGGAAAAGGTACAGGTAGGTCACAATTAGTGCAAGTTTGAGTAATGCAACATTCAATTTAGTGTGGACTGCTCCTTTCCAATTATCCATGACCTCTTTTGCCTGTTCGATATCTAGTATCTTGCATCTCGTTAGCCCTATCTTTTCTGCTGCAATTTAACTTAGGAAACAAGTTTGTGCAAGACTTTTCCTGAGTCACAAGCCTGAAGTTTGGGAGATTGGTCATTAAATGTATGCTTATTGAATAAGTTTCCAAAATGTAATATCATTTCTATTTTATTGTATTTTTATTTTATTTTTCTAATAAAATTAGGAATGCATTTTAATCTGGTCTGGGACACACCTGGGAATATTGTGGGTTTCATGTCTGAACACTGGAGTGGGTGCCATAAAAATACCGATGATATCTAGACTACTTTATCTTTATTTAACTCTAAGCAAGCAGTCATTACTCTTCATCATTCACTAAGCTTGATGATAGACTACAACCCACCCACCTCCAACAAAATGAAGATCCAATAGGAATGAGATCACTTTCTCATAGCTTGGGAAGGCCCCTTAATTCTCAACCATTATTGGAATCCAAGAATCCGGAGGGCCACCATAGCAAACAATCCATTTCCACCATTATAACTATTCGGCCAACCGTTCATGGGTTCATAGTTACCAATTATTCACACTTCAGCAAAGAGTAGCATCCAGTTGATTTTGAAAAAGGGAAGCAGGGATGTACCTGATGTATGAAACCAATTTAATGGATAATAATATCATATTTTTCGGACTATAAAATGTACCAGAGTATAAGCCGCACCATGATTTTGAAGAGGTAAATTTTTTAAAAAAAGTTTTTGCACTCTGCAGGCCTTCTAAACCCTCTGCACGCCTCGTTTTTTTTGCCCCCCCCCCCCAAAAAGGGCATGCAGAATTTTGGGAAGCTTGAAGAATGCTCCTGGGGTCTGGGGGGAGGCAAAAACAAGCAAAAACAGCCTGTTTTGTACTCGTTTTTGCCTTTCCCAGCCCCCAGGAGCACCATGCAAGCCTCCCAAACCATCTGCACGTCCATTTTTGCACAGGAGGTGGGGTTTCGGTAGGCCAAAAATGCTGTATTCAGTGTATAAGATACACCTAGATTTTCACCCTCTTTTTGGGGGGGAAAGGTGCATCTTATACTCTGAAAAATATGATAGTAGGGAACCTGGCTTAAGAGAACTTTTTAAGTCACTCTTATTATATCATAAAAGTCTGATATAATTGCTTCCTATGGAGCTATTCTTTAAAGTATCTAAGAGCCAGGTTGGTGTAGTGGTTCAGCTGGTGGCCTAGAAACTAGGAGACTGTGAGTTCTAGTCCCCTTTTAGCAATGAAAGCCAGTTGAGTAGCCTTGGACCAATCACTCACTCTTTCTCAACCCTACTCACTTCACAGGGTCGTTGGAGGGGAGGAAGAGGAGGACAATGAAGTATTATAAAGGTTTGCTGCCTTGTTAAAAAGTAATAAAGGCAGTATAAAATTAATTAAAAAAAAACTCTGAAAAGCTTCACTCTGAAATTCCTTAGTTCTCTATTTCTTCCAACCAGCCCAAGAAAAAAAGAAAACCCCATGCCTTGTTAATCCAGTACATTCTATGATACACATTCTTGGCAGAGGTGGCTTCCTACAGGTTTGGACCAGTTCAACTGAGTAGATAGTAACTCGGCCAGACACTCCTCTGAAACGGTTCTATCAGCGGCGCCATAGGCATTGCCACTTTGTTTTTTACTACTCCGCATGTGCGCATAGCATGCATCAAGCACGCCCACACCCACAGCAAACCAGCAGTAACACAAGCCCAAACCCGCCCCTGATTCTCAGTGATCCTTTCACTTTGATCTCAGTCAGTCAGGACTATTGTTTCTTTTTTCTGCTTTTACTGATAAAATATACTTATTCGTACAGTATTTCTTGAGAACTTGAGTGAGATTATCCCTCATCTTCCATCCCCTTGGGCCTTCTGCTACCAGTCCTTTTCAGTCAGCAGGTTCGTTGCTCATCTAACATTTCTGAGGCCCATGTCAGCATTTTCCTCTGAACCTTCAACTTAATAATTGCCTTGCCAGCAGATTCTGTCTGAGAAGTCACAAATACTGAACTCAATATTCACAACAGCTTGGACAATGGCTAAGGCAGGTTCAAAGCAAAAGTGGCAAGATTAATTACATTTCCATTTGCATGCCCGGAATTCCTCATGCAGTTTAAACAATACACACACCAAATGCAACCAAAGAACACAGTATTATTATCTGTCTCAATCTTCTCTGACTAAATGTCCATCATCTATGTGGGGACTACAATATAATCTCCTTGATCCCTAGTCACCGTGGCAATAGTGCAGGGATGGAATTCTACCGGTTCGGGTGAACTGGTAGTTCTGAAGGTCAGCTGGGAGTGAACCAGTTTGCTCCCACGAGCAAGTGGGCCCACCTGCCCTGTGCTTTACCTATCTTTATTTTCTCAGCTGAGTCGCACGGCAGAGTGAATTGCCACGCCTCAGCTGTTTTCCTTCCCAAACAGTAATCCAGAAGGTAAATCTTCTTTAAACTGTGCATGCATGCACAGCACACACAAAGCACACGCTCAGCAAACCGGTTGTTAAACTGGTAGTATCCCACATCTGCAATGGTGTAACTGGCTGGGAATTTGGAAATCTATACCATTAGTACATCTGAAGGTAGGATTACCAGATATCCAAACAGGCAAATGAGGACATGGAAAATTGGAAAAGAGGACAAATGGTGGGACACATTAAAGAGGACACTTTAACTATTTAACCTTCTCAGCATCCCAGACAAAAATTACAGCAAAAAACTGCAAAAAATAAATAAATAAATACTGAAGTCTATACGTACAGTATATGAAACTACTTTTCCTGGCATCAGAAAGACGAGTTTTTCAGTCACAGAAATGTGCTAGAGGCTTAGAATGCAAAGGCCTTCAGAGTATAACTGATTATGGCCTTGTGGGGGCTTTGGTGCTTTCTAAAATTTGATCATTTTCTTGCAGATGTTTCATTACCCAAGTAACATCATCAGTGCTAGAAGGGAATGGACTTTGTTCTCTGTTTATATACAAGTGGCTTGCTCTGTCTATTGATGGAAGTAGTTTGGTGAGTCCTTGATCAGATTGTTGTTTACTGTTTGTTTGTTTGTTTGTTTGTTTGAATTGGTAGTTTCTTGATTTTTGTTTCCTTCCTTGTTTTAGGTCTAGTGGTAGACTGTTAGTCTAGTGTCAATCCTGGTGTTAATCTCTGTTGATTGCTGGTGAGGAGATGTTTTGTTTCCTTTTTAGTTTTTTAATTGTCTTTTTTGAATGGTATGCAAATGTTCTTTATCTGTAGGTGCCTGTTGATGGCTGATTTGTCTGAGTTCCTGCTTCCAGAAATTACCTGGTGTTTTTGTATTTTCGCTTGGTCTAGGATGCTCACAGTTTACCAGTTGAAACTATGCTTAAATCTGTCCATTCCCATGGCAATTATGGAGTTTTCATGTTTTCTGACTGCTAGTTGGTGTTTATTCAAAGCGTTTATTGTCATTGTATATCATGTATACAATGAAATTGTTTGCTAGTTTTTGCACACACACTCCACTGTGACAGCAGCACCTATGGCACCACTGAGAGAACCACACAAACACACACGTCACAATTATATGATACCCTAAGGCAATGTTTCTCAACCTTGGCAACTTTAAGATATATAGACTTCAATTTCCAAAATTGGCAGTTGGGAGTTGAAATCTGCATATCTTAAAGTTGCCAAGATTCAGAAACACTAAGGAGCCCTAAGGAGTTCAAATATATGAGAAGCAAACTTCATAGCCTACACAATACATGGTGAATAAATAACCCTTCTAAACAATGATACTGCCCATGTTTACACATTCTTTTACTAAGTAGTCTCTGGGAAGACTCAAATGAATGACATTTGAAATGGTTTTGATTATTTTAATATATGATTCAGAGTTTGAATATTTCTTGATTTGAGGCAAAAGAAATGAACAAAGCTTCTTTTTTTTACATCTTTGCACATTTAATCTAGTCTGCCGCAGCTTACATTTAAAAATCGGGCTGCATGTATTATTAGTAGCAACAATAATTTTACTTGCAGACTTCTTGTCTTTGCTTCCTAACTTTAGCCACATGGAGCACATGTCTGATGTGTTATATAAATGCAAGGTAATATAGCACTAACACTTAGACTTATATACTGTTTCACAGTACTTTACAACCCTCTCTAAGTGGTTTACAAATGTCAGAATATTGCCCCCAACCATCTGCATCCTCCTTTGATTGATCTCTGAAGGATGAAAGGCTGAGTCAATCTTGAGCCCCGTCAGGATCTAACTGCTGGCAGTCAGCAGAATTAGCCTGCAATACTACATTCTCACCACTGCACCACCATGCTTCTTCTGTGCCATTAGGGCTCTTATAAATATAAATGTAAACATGCAGAACAATCTTTAGCAATGATCTCTAACGGCAAGGATGGCAATGAATATTATATTTTGTTAATCCAAATGTATACCAAATATTTTACAGCCAGATCATATTCAAATTAGCTCAGAACTAAGTCACTGGGTAAGTGTAATCCAGTAGTCATGGACTGAAATATGCAACATTGATTTTTTGGTCCAAAGGAACACTAGGACGGAGTCTTAATTTAGAAGAATTTTGCAGCTGTTACTGTGTTTCATTTCCAAGCACAGGATTATAGCTCAAAGTACAGAACATAAAATACCGAGTTAGATCTGATTCCCTATTTATAGAAATGTAGGCAAGAAAACAGAGAAAGAAAAAAGAGAGTTTTGGGAAAAATGCATTGTTGGTTTCAGTTTAGTTTTTTATCTTTTAAAACCAACATTTGCAAACATTTGTACTTACCTGTAGAAGTCTCGTCCTTACAGAGCTGCTAGTTTCAATTTGTTGAAACGTCACAATAGTTTGCAGGAAATGAATTCTGTGTCAGACAAAGTACATTTTTACAGGCTAAATCTATCTCCACCCACAGAAGCCCAGTCTTGGCAAGTACTGGATTTCTGCTTTGAACAACAACAACAAAAAAAAAAAACCCTGGCTGGTCTTGAATGGAGCGGAACACTGAAAACTCTTGCTCCACTTTCATTTTTGAATTGGGTTAATCCTGACATTGCTTGTTTTTATGACTGTATGGAGAGAATACAGCTTCAGGCATTTAATTTCAAAAGTAAAATGTGCTTACTTTCACAGCAGAATATGGGTTTATTTTTCCCCCCCACCTTGTAACATTCTGCTGTCCAGGCAAAAAGTAAAATGGAAAAAAAAAGCAGCATATCAGAATGCTTAAATAGTTTCAAAAAGTGTAAACATTAACTTTCTGTTCTGTTACTTCCATCTACAGCCCTTCCCTCTCCCCAATACCTTGTTTCAGGTAAGAGTTTACTGATTCAGTGTTTTTTCGTAGAGAACAATTAAAAGTACAATGAAAAATAAAACCTATCTATATAAATATTCAGGTAGTGGTTAAGGCATCAGTCAACAAACCGGGAGACTATGAGTTCTAGTTCTGTTTAAGCTATGAAAGCCAACTAGGTGACCTTGGGCAAGTCATTGTCCAACCCACCTCACAGGGTTGTCATTGTGGAAAAAATAGGAAGAGGAAGGAATATTAGATATGTCCACAACCTTGAGCTATTTGTAAAAATAATGAAGGTGAGATTAAAAAAAAGATCTAAATAAATAAATAAATAAATGTGTTACCTGTCAAGAAAATAACTGAAGGCAAACTACTAGATCCTTAATCCAAAATAGCCCATCTGACAGATCAAAGCAGCAGGGAAAGGGCAGGAGATGCAGCAGTCAGTAAAGAGTGGGAACCAAATTGAGCAGATTCCAGCCTCTGATCATGTCATTTACACTTGGTGAGTGAAATGTGCTGGATCACCATCTAAAGCAGCAGGGCTGTCAAACTCCCAGCCCGCAGGCCGGATGTGTCATGCCCTGGCCACACCCACACCCAGTTTAGCAAAGGGGGGAAGTCCCAATACGTAAGGTGACCAGATTTTCAGATTGGTAAAGAGGGACACCTTTGCCCCGGGGGGGGGGGGGGGCTTGATTAAAAATTTTATACAGAACAACAAAAATTTTAATATAACGCAAAAATAGTATTGTAATTTTTTTTATTTCAACATAACTACAATTTACAAATATAAATTGTAACTGTTGCCAAACATCAAAATTTTGATCACGTGACCATGAGGATGCTGCAACGGTCGCTAAGTGTCAAAATGGTCACTAAGTGTGAAAAATGGTAATCAGTCACTTTTTACAATGCCATTGTAACTTTGGTCACTAAGCCCATTATACCACCTTTCTTGCCACAGTTCTTAAGTGAATAACTGCAGCTGATAAGTTAGTAACGTAAGTGATCTGTGATAAGAGCCTGGAGGAAACACTTTGTGGCTTTGAGGTGGATAGAAGCTACTTGAGATCGACCAATCAATCAGTCTCAAGACGTGGAGACTCTGGAAAGAGTGCAGAGAAAAGCAAGAAAGATGATTAGGGGATCAGAGGATAAAATATATGAAGAACAGTTGCAGGAATTGTGGATTTCTAGTCTATAGAAAAGAAGGAGTGACATGATGGCAGTCTTCCAATATTTTAGGGGCTGCCCCAAAGAAGAAGGGGTCAACCTATTCTCCAAAGCCCCTGAAGGACAAGAAGCAATTGATGGAAACTAACCAGGGAGAGAAGCAACCTAGAACTAAGGAGAAATTTCCTGACAGTGAGGACAATTAACCAGTGGAATGGCTTCCCTCCAGAAGTTGTGGGTGATCCATCACAGGAGGTTTTGAAAAAGATAATGTACAACAGTTTGCCTGAAATGGTATCAGGTCTCCTGCTTGAGCAGGGGGTTGGACTAGATGACCTCCAGCTCCGGTATTCTGCATTCTTCTCTAAGAAAGACAACAGGGGCTGGAAAGTCCATTTAGTGGCTTGCAATGGCCATTGCAACCTTCATTCCACAATGTCGGTGTTGCAACTGTTGACCAGGGCTCTGGTCAAATCATAATTGAGCTGGAGGGGACCTTGGAGGTCTTCTAGTCCTCCCCCCCTCAAGCAGGAGATCCTATCCATTTTAGACAAGCGGCTGTCCAGTGCCTCTTCTTAAAATTTGCTGACCGACGCTGCGGCTGAGCTGAAGCTGGCAAAGCTGAGCACCCCTGCCTGCCCAGCTGAGGTGTTCCTAGCGGAGGAGGGGGAGGGGGAGGCACCGCCGCTATAACTCATTAATACATCATAAATTCTCAAGCACGGGGGCTATAACCACAACAAACCCCACAAATCAAGCCCTCCAAGATACAAACCCACATGAGTTATTACTTTGTACATTCGTTCTCAGGACGCTACCCTAATGCCCCAGACTATCAGCTGTTAAATTATGGGGCCGGCAGATCCATGGATGGATCCTATAGAGATCCAGGCAACATGCACGCTGGCTCTTACGGGGGATACAAATACAATGGAATGGATCTGAGCATCAGCGGATCAGCGACCACCACCTCCTTCTCCTCCTCCAGCCAATTTGGAGCGGTTGGGGAGAACTCTCACATCTTTTCTGCCCAGGCAGTGCTCGAAAGCAGGTTAAGAGAGGCGTTCAGCTGCTCCTTGTCCTGTCCCGAATCCCTCCCTTGCACAAGCAACACCAGTAGTGGCGGTGTCAACTAAAGTCGTGGAGGCAAGACAGCCGGGTCTTCCCATGCCAACCAGTAGCTTCTGTCGGCGCAGTTAGCGTCACCGCGTTTGCTGAAATAGACGAAACCAGCGCGTCCTTGCGAACCGAAGAGAGCGGTTCTCAAGCCAACAACGGCACCCGAGTTCAGACGGAGCCGAACACCACCTCCATGCCAGCCGCATAAAGCTTGCCCCCTTCTTGTCTCCCACCCAACATGTTTCGCTGAACGGTGGCCGAGTTCTAAACTGCCGGCATGACTTTGAAGGGCTGGATTGCCTTCCGCGCGGGCCGACGTCGAAGGCAAGCGGCAAGCCAGCCCTTCAAAGTCATGCCGGCACTTTAGCATGCCCCTCGGCCGCCATTCAGTGAAAGATGTTTCGCTGAATGGCGGCCGAGTTCTAAACTGCCGGCCATGACTTTGAAGGGCTGGATTGCCTTCTGCAGACGTGGAAGGCAAGCGGCAAGCCAGCCCTTCAAAGTCATGCCGGCACTTTAGCGTGCTGGCAGGCAGGGCTGGAGCGAGCGAGCGAGTGTGCTCCGTCCCGGTGGGTGCATGAGCGGAGCACTTTTCCAGTGCTCCTGTGCCTGGAGAGCTCTGTCTGCATATGAGCCCAGGATCCGCTGCTTGTGCTCCCTTGCTCCGCCCCACCACCCGCCTTCCCTATCTAGGGGCTCCTCCAGCAGAAGTAGCAGAGTCACGTTGAGCGCCGCTCTGCCTTCCTCCGCACTCTTCCTGCCCGGACGCCCAAAGCCTCCCAGCCCGCCCGGCCCGGGGTGAGTCAGCTGCAGTGCAGCGGGCGGCGATCCCACCACCATCCGCCCGCTCACTCGCCCCGCCCGTCACTTACTCTGAGTTCAGAGAAGAAGCGGCAGCCCCAGGTGGCTCTTTTCGCGGAGGCTTTCCCACGGCTTGTCCGGAAGTGGAGATGGAAAGACGAGCTCGCTCCCCCGCCCATGCGAGTGGCAACGGATGGGCGGGGGAGTGAGTCGAAGAAGGCGCCAAAATTAAGTGGGATCTTTTGGGAATGGCCCGGGATGCGGGAAAAATTATGAGAAGGCGTGCCTGTCCCGCCAAATTCGGGACGTCTGGTCACCCTACCAATATGTCATGTGATGCTGCTGTGATATCGCGAGTTTGACACTCTGATCTAGAGCTTCCAATTTTAATGACAGATGGCAACTACACATGTATGTTGGCATTATGTTCCTGGCAACTCCTCCGGTGTTTTAAAAGAAGCTGCCAACAGAATGAAGTGTTTTCCCTTCCTTCTCTTTAAATCTGATCTGTGAGACTCTGCTTCAAAAGGTTACTGTAGAAACAGTAACATAACTGCAAACCACTCTCATTTTTTTGCAGAGAATAAAAGTGCCAGAAAGGGCTAGCAAAGGAATTCTAAGCAAGCAAAGGAAATCTTTTTCCAGAGTCATTATGTAGGGGAAAAAACAGGGAATCGGGAATACATTGAGCTCATATATTCCCTTTATTGCCTATTACAACCAGTTTATATAAGTGATATGGTGGATTCGCAAAAGATAGCATCAGTCATTCAAAATGTTACTCTCAATCTTAAACATGTTGAAATATACACTGCTGATGTAAACTGCTACCTCAAAACCATCAGTTCACAGCAGTGGTGGGTTCCTTGTCCCGTTGCAACCGGTACAGTACAACAGGGCCCGGCGTCCACTACATGAATGCGTGCAGCACCTGCACACACAGCGCAGTGTGCACAAGTGTTGTTACCTCCTACGACGCTCCATGACGCCTCCGCGACATCTCTGTGACACCTCCACGCTGCCTCTGTGACGCTCCAGCTGCTCAGTAGAGTTTCACGCAGGCACTGTACACTCCGTGTGCATGCATGGGAGTGCCGAAGAGCTCAAATACAGGTAAGAAGGGCGGGGGGGGGGCAGGTGGGCCCTCTGGAGCACCGTACTGGAACGGTACCCAGCGCTCTTGGCAGGCACTGGTACACCCATACCGGGGTGTACCGGCTGCAACCTACCACTGGTTCACAGAGACAGTTTGCTTTGGTCTTTGGAATCATTTGAGTTGGCTGATATACTCAAAAAGGCAACTGGAGGTGTTTGCATAGTCTCTCTATGGAAATCCCATTCATATCAACTATGTTTTATGTCTCTTAACATTGCAGTAATTACTTGAGCTGGAGTTATTTCAAGCTGCAATGGCTTTATGTGGACAGACTTTAAAAAAGAGATTGTGTATTGAAATTTACAACTCCAGTCAATGTTTTCAATCATTTTTCTAAAGAGTTCCCAGTCAGTTTTCCTAACAAGAAGTGGCATTCTAAGACTTTCTTGGGCATTTTATTAAATCCTAGTATGTTTGCTACATATTATGTTTATTGCTCTTATTCTGAAGAACATTCTGGCATCAGAGGAGAGGTAAGGAGTTAAAACATGGCCCTGCGCCCTTTCTTCAGACAGGGTCACACAACTGTGAGCTTGGCTAACACCCTGAAGGCCTGACTCCCAGCTTTTAACAAAGTTTTAACTAATTCTACCCTGGTTTTTAACTTATCCTTGATTTTCAACTTTTATATATTGTTTTTATAGTCTGATTTTCTACACACAGAGTCCCTTAGGGAGATAGGTGGTTTTTAAAAAACTGATAAATAATAAATAAGCTCACAGCTAGCACTGTATAGCTAGCATAATAGAGTTAAATGTTTATTTACTAAACATCATGAACTTTTTTGTTCATGCAGGATAAAATGCAGGGCAAAGCAGGGAGAGGGAGATGAGAAGAACAAGGTTCTTCTCTAAGTTCTCTAACTTAGTATCACTCTTTTATATTATCTGTATCTCTCTATCTGTATCACAAGACACAGAACTTTCCAGAAACAATAGTGTGGTTATATAATTAGCATGGACAGTTTCACAGGAGGGACCTTTGGTTATTCCAACTTTAACCCTTTTGTGCAAATAGCAGGAGACAGAGGTAGAAAATAGAACACAAGTGGATTCCATTCCATTCCGTTCCATTCCATCATGTTTCCCCAAAAATAAGACCTAGCCTGGTTTTTAGCATGCTCTTAATATTATTCCTACCCCAAAAATAATCCCTAGTTAAGGTCAACATCAGCTGGGCAGGGTGTGGATGGGTGTTGCCAGCACAGGGAGCAGTGAGGGCATGGGAGCCAACGGTATCCGGCCACAGCCCGCACTAGGCAAATGAGTTGATTATCTGTCCAAGCAGCAGGCAGAGGCAGAGGTGGGTAGGAGGCATATGATCCGGATGCGCTATGTGGGTCATAGAAAAACCAAGAGTTGGTGGGCTGTAGTGGGCAGCTGACCATGGGAGGCTTATCTTTATGCAACTGCACTGGAAGCAGATGGAGGCAGAGGTGCGGGGGGAAAGCAGGAGATCTCGATGCTCCATGTGAGACACAGGCAAGCCGAAAGACGTTTGGACCCACCCACCCACACACCTCTGCCTCCATCTGCTGCTTGGAGATGTAATCAACTCACCTGCTCTGCATGGGCTGCACAGCCCCAAAGTGTGCTGAACAAGTGGCCAGAAGGTAGCAGCTGCTGCCAGACACCGTTGGCTTCTGTGTGCTTATCACCCTTGTGTACGCATCAGGGGGTGGGGCATCCAGCTGGGATAATCACCCTGATACCTTGTTTCGCAGAAAATAAGCCCTAATGCTTATGTTGGAGCCAAAAAAATATAAGACCAGGTCTATTCCTCTACTCTACTGCATTTCTAGCCTAGCTTCTCTTTATTCTGATCCAGGCTTCCTTAGAAAGCAAGAAGTACAATCTTGGTCGTGACAAAACCTCTTTTATTTACATGACTGTGAATTCCTTTCATTCACAGCCAGCAAGGCTTTAGCAAACAGTCTTTCAGAGGAGTGTTTATCCACACCCACCTTATCTCATTTAGAGCGCTGCAGATAACTAGTTTCCAAATATAGGGCAAAGCAAAACTTGGCATAGAGTCTCTTATAATCACAAATAGAACTTTCCAGACCGAATGATCGAATTGTTTCCTGCAAAAACCCTCTCCCTGTTCATTCCTCTTTTGTTTCCTGGGAGGGGTCAATCACCTGCAAGGTGTGGCTTTACTCTTAAGTCAACCCTGCTTTCTTAGTTGTTCTTATCTTCTGGCAGTTCTGTGCATGCACACACTGGGAACAGGCTCCAGCTGTTGTTCTGCCTCACTGCTATCTAACTCCCTCTCTGCCTCCGATGCAGAATCTTCGTCTGAGCTTTCCTCAACCCCCAGAACTGGCCTATGTTCCTCCCCAACCTCCTCACTGTCCGACTCTGCGGCCAGCTCTGCTAGCCGCCAGTGGGCCACAACACTCTTCTCTTCTCCTCCCCTCATTTCCTTTCCTTTCATCCCATGCCATGCCATGCCATGCCATGCCATGCCATCCCATTCTATTCTCTTCATTTGGTGGATGGGACGATGTCTTCAACTGCAAAAAGAAGAGCTGCCTACTGGCATGTGAAACCAAGAGGCAGAACTAGTACAGCTTTTTTCTTCTAACCTTTATTTTTCTCATTTCAATCCACCTCTGTACATTGTAGTATTCTCCATGTATCATTACTTTGTTCAAGCACCATATCCTCCCCTAAGAAACTGCCTGAAGGTATCTCATCATTTTCAAGCACTCCTCTGGGCACGCTTTGAACTGCAGCTAAAGAAATAAACAGCCATTTATATTTTGCATTAAATAAACCATAGAAGAACAACTTCAAAGTTATCATTGCTCACACTTGTTGGCTTCCTTGGATATGTATTTATCCTTATTGTTTCCAAACAGCATTTTTCACGATGTTTTCTTTAAGTTGCAGTGATTTTCACCAAGATTGCATTTATACTTAGCTCTTTATTCTTCAGATTGCCAGTGAAACTAAAGGAACTTTCACTGAACTGAAATTTTGTAAATAATACTACAATACCATAATTACAAAATAATGAAATCATCAGCAGATAATGATTTTGTTCACTGTCACTGGACACTGCCCAGAGTCACTTGGAGAATTATCTTCATTTGTTTTTTTAAATAAACCTTTATTATATTTGTAAATAACTCATAGCAGCGTCATATTCAACACACCTTCCTCCGCCTATTTTCCCCACAACAACCCTGTGAGGTGAGGTGAGGTGGGCTGAAAAAGAATGATTGGTCCAAGGTCATACAACTGGCTTTTATGGCTAAATCAGGATTAGAATTCGGTGCCTCCCATTTCCTAGTCTGGTGCCTTAACCACACCACCAAACTGGCTTTCAAATTATGATTTTACAACCTAGATAATTTGTTGCTGAACTTTGTTGCTGTATGATTTTTGGAACTCTTTGAGGAGGACAAATCCAGGAGTTAATTAATTAATTAATTAAACATATTCACAATTGAGAGAAATAACACAAATCCTACTGAAAAATGGCTGTGTACATGGCTATTTCCAACTTTGTTCTCTAGATTGTAACGAACTTGTGTATTTTCTTGACCAAACCAACTGTAAGATAGGATTTAATCAAGTACTCAGGAAAACAGGTGATTCTTAAGGTTTTGAGAATCTAAATCTAGATCTCCTCCAAGCCAGTGCTACACATTTAACTCCTTAGTTAAATAGCTATTGTTCTTTGCTGTTCAAAGCACGAGTGGATGTAACTGTCTCTGTAACAAGGACAGATAAGGATGAAAAAGAACAGCAAAGCTGGTTTAATTTTTCATTGCTCATAGTGCACCATAGTACTATGTTCGCACATTCATTTTATATCATAATGGTTTCTCTTTCAACCCAATCCAGTGCAATTCCTAGTCATGTTATTCTGAAAACAGAGAATAAACTTTAATCCAGATATAAAACTTGATTTTGTTCGGTAAGCCTATGATAAATATTTATATTGGGACTGGGTTCATATATGGTGTTATGCTGTGGCTTCTTTAATTATGTTATCTGTGTTCATTGAATAGCTCACTATTGGCTGAATTTACATACTAAGGAATAAACCATAACTTGTTCAATGACTGATTCCAAAAATGATCAAAAGCAGATTTTAGGTTTTGCATGTTGTGTGAATAAAGTCTTATTGGGTTATTTACAGTCCAGATTTTTTTCCAAGGGACTCAGACAACATCCCCAATCAATAATCCTCTTCCTTCACCATTATATACTCATAGTAACCCTGTAAAGTAGGCTAAGAAATTAGTCATAATTAACCGATTAGCCAATGGCCTTATTTCATCTTCTGAAAATAGTTTCCCAATCCACTCCTAGCATTTTAATTAGTATACTAAGAGCATAGTTTAAAGAGTTAAAGTGGGAGATCAAAAGAAAGGCATGGCCATATTTGAAATGTCTTTGAATATTAGTAGCTTGGGTTAGTAGTTATGTTGTTCATTTGAGCTTCGAGCTTGGTCATTTGGTTGCAAACGTTTCATCCCCATTCAAGGAGACATCTTCAGTGCACTTTGGATTGCGTTTGTCTGGAAGAGCACTGGCCTTTAAATACTTTTCTAAGTCCTGGTCTGATTTCAGATTATATGATTGGCTGGCTGTAGTTTCTGAGTCATAGTCCTTGGTTTTAAATAACGTCTGTGTGATGTAAATTGGGGCTGGTGTTGTTGTTCGGAGATCTTCTGATGTCATGGTCTGTTTCGGATTGATTTGATTGGCTGCATGTGATGTGGTCTGATTTCTTGTGATCTGTTGAGGTATAACTTGGTTTGCGGTGTGGCTGTGTGCTTTGTGTGCAGTGTCAAAATTTGAATCCCAGTAAGAAAATATCTCAATTGGTAAAATATTTGTGGCTATCAACTCAAAAGTTCAAAGAGAACAAGATAAGAAATCTAAGGAATGTCTTGCATTATTGTGCAAAAGTACAGAGGGAGAAATATAAACTTCATGAACTGTACAATCTAGAACTAGAGATAAAGGAAATCTTGTGAATGCGTACCATGTTTTATAGCATTTTCAATAACATACCAAAATGTTGATGTAATTGCTACAGTCCAACCATCTGGGTTTTTGTAGCCTGGCTCCACCTTCTGCCCACTGAACTAGCAACTTGTTACTAGATGATAGATAGATAAAATAAGATTAGATTAGATTAGATTAGATTAGATAGATAGATAGATAGATAGATAGATAGATAGATGATAAGAGAGAGGGGGGAGGGAGGGAGAGGGAGAGAGATGAGATAGGAAGATCTCCGGTTGACCCCAATATGATTGATTTCACATTAAGAGTTTTTCAGTAAGACATTCTAATCTTTCGATACCATCGACCATGGTATCCTTCTGTGGCGGTTGCAGGAGGTGGGAGTGGGAGGCACCGTCCTTCAGTGGTTCTCCTCCTACCTCTTGGACAGGTCGCAGTCGGTGTTGGTTGGAGGGCAGAGATCGACCCCTAGGCCCCTTAAGTATGGGGTGCTGCAGGGTTCGGTCCTGTCCCCCCTCTTGTTTAACATCTACATGAAGCCACTGGGTGAGATCATTCAGCAGCACGGGATAAAATACCACCAATATGCGGACGATACACAGTTGTATCTGTCCGCCCCGTGCCAACTCAGTGATGCGGTTGACGTGATGTGTCAGTGCCTGGAGGCTGTTAGGGTCTGGATGGGTGTGAAAAAGCTTGCACTCAATCCCGACAAGACCGAGTGGCTGCTGTTTTTCCCTCCCAATAATTGGCCTTGTATTCCAACTCTCAGGCTGGGGGGTGAAATTATACGCCCCTCAGACAGGGTTTGCAATTTGGGAATCCTCCTGGATCCACAGCTGACTTTAGAGCATCATCTGTCAGCTGTGACCAGGGGGACATTTGCCCAGGTTCGCCTGGTGCACCAATTGCGTCCCTACCTGAACCGGGAGACACTCAGAACAGTCACTCATGCCCTTGTGACCTCAAGACTGGACTACTGTAATGCGCTCTACATGGGGCAGCCCTTGAAGAGCACTTGGAGACTGCAGCTTGTCCAGAATGCAGCCGCACGAGCGATTGTGGGTGCACCTCGGTACACCCACATCACACCTATCCTTCGGGAGCTGCACTGGCTGCCTATTGGACTCCGGATGCGCTTCAAGGTGCTAGTCATTACTTTTAAAGCCCTACATGGTATCGGACCTGGGTACTTGAGAGACCGCCTTCTGCCAATTACCTCCTCATGACCGATTAGATCCCACAGATTAGGCCTCCTCCGGATTCCATCAACTAGCCAGTGTCGTTTGTCGACCCCCCGGGGGAGGGCCTTCTCTGTGGCTGCTCCGGCCGGAACGATCTCCCCGTGGAGATCCGGACCCTTGCCACCCTTCAGGCTTTCCGCAAAGCCATTAAAACCTGGCTGTTCCGGCAGGCCTGGGGCTGATGAGTTCCCAGCCCCATTCGAATTGTTGCGGCTGTTGATGAGTTTTTAATCTGTTTGTATTTGTCTGTCTTTTCATTTTTTGTATTTCCCCTTTCCCCTATTTAGTTTGTTAGCTGCCCTGAGTCCCCTCGGGGAATAGGGTGGCATACACGTTCAATAAAACTAAACTAAACTTTTATACATATTTTAAAATTTTGAATTTAAATATTTTATTCTCACTTTTCACTGTTTTTTTAAATATATAGTTCTTAACATCTATTTATACACTGCCCATAATTGCTGTTTGAGTGAGATGGGTGGTTTCTAAATATGATATATAAAATATATATTTTGTAAAGTATAACTGTAAATAAAAATGTAAAATATATATTTTGTAAAATGGCAGCCACTCTCTTTAGATCATATCAGGGCAGACACCCATTAAATGACAGCTAAGAGACAGAGGGGACCTTGGAGGTCTTCTAGTCTAACCCCCTGCTCAAGCAGGACAACCTCCACCATTCTGAACAAGCTGCTGGAATATCTGGGCCTTTGCACCACGGTCGCTCCTTCTGCCTAATGGAGTAGCAACTTGGTAATTCCTGCTCTCACAATCTGCACTTTGCCTGGCATCTTTCCCCTTAACCTGGTGTGTGAGGGCAGTATCATCCTGTGTTACCTTTTGGAAATGACTTGGAAAACGTGGAAAAAAGAAGAAAATAAAATCATTGCTACACTGCCACCTTCTGGCCATAACTTGATATTCTCTAACGATTTTGCATTGCTGCTTCCAACAGCTCAAGCCAAAGAGCAAATAGTAGAAGATAGTTGTCCAAAGCATCTGAGTACCCCCATCTAGTCTCATGTGTCCTCGGGTTCTACTGGTGGTGGGAAACCAACTGAAAATTGGACAAAATATACTTGCTGAACTTCTGAAGAATTGGCCTTATTGACTTCTGGGTTAATAAGGCCCAGAGGACCTTCTGTTATTCTATGTCCTGCTATATATGACTTAGCAACCACAATCCTAACATGTTCAAAAGACTGGACTGCATTCCTTCATGAAGTTCAATTGCTGAACCACAAGCAGCTTTAAAGGGGATTTAAATGGATTAAACATTTTTGGGGTTCTAGTCTTGATTCCCCCCCCCAACTTTTGTCAGTTGGCTATTTTAAGAAAACAGGATCTCCCCCCACTCAAGATTAGAAGTATTTATTGCTCTATTGTAAAATCTAAGTATTAGTAGAATGTGCAAAAAGATGTAATCCAACTTTCTGAAATTATTACTAATTGTGTATTCTTTCCAGAGCACTTTCAAACCTAATTACCAGAGAGATGTTTCAGAACTATATAGATTAAGCTCAGTCTATACTCATTTATTGGGGATATATATTCTAGCTGAAGGATTTGTTTCTAGCAGAGGGGTTATTCAAGGGCAATAATGAAAATATATTAGTTTCATTTTCCATTCCTCTTTTACAAAAGAGAAGGCACCTATTAAATATCTCACAAGTAATTGTTACTGGAGAAAAAGAGGAACTGGGAGAGAAAACACTGTTATGATTTCGGAAAGATGGCAAAAGCACAGTTTGTGAGTTGAAGATTATTGAATGGTAAAGATGTGGGTACAGTTTCGCTTCAGAAAGATTCCCTTTACCAAGATTTAATTAAGAGATTTAATTTGACCAGAGAAGGAAGATTAAGAAGATCCTAGGAGCTGAATATCTCAAGTATCTCCTTCCCACTTCTACCACCTGACCCATTTCTTATTTTTGCTGTGTAAACAGGATGCAATGGCTCAGTGGCCCAAGATGCAGAGCTTGTCGATCAGAAAGGTCGGCAGTTCGGTGGTTTGAATCCCTAGTGCTGCGTAACAGAGACAGCTCCCGTTCTTGTCCCAGCTTCTGCCAACCTAGCAGTTTGAAAGCATGTAAAAATGCAAGTAGAAAAACAGGGACCACCTTGGTGGGAAGGTAACAGCGTTCTGTGCGCCTTTGCTGTTTAGTCATGCCAGCCACATGACCATGGAGACGTCTTTGGACAGCACTGGCTCTTTAGTTTTAAAACAGAGATGAGTACCACCCCCTAGAGTCAGGAATGACTAGCACATATGTATGAGGGGAAGTTTACCTTTTTCACCTATGTCAATAATATTTTATTCCTTATGGAGACAAAAGCCTTCGTCTGGTGCGCTCTGGTATAAATTAAAGGGATGCTAAACACCTTCATTCAAGAGAAATTGGATGGAATTTCAGTATGATTTGGAAATAAAGATGTCATAGAAAAATTGCTTTCTGGAGTACATTTTTTAAACAGCTTTGCCAGTTATGTACATAAAAATAAATAATTTTCAAGAAGCATCTAATCCAGCATTTTTATTTCTACAGCAGCTCCCAACCAGATGTCGTAAGAGTAAAGTGGATTTCTTTTTATTTACCTCAAACTTGTAATTCAGCATTTACATGATGCATTTATTATGAGTAGTGTAAATTATTATTTTACGATAGAACTCTTTCCTAGGCACCATTCACAGTGTTTGGAAATTCAGTACAAGACAGTCCAAAAAGGTTAAAGCCATAATACTAATATGAATAAAAGCATTCACATTAAAACATTCTTAACAAAAGCCCTAAAATCTGATATATATACCTGTCTGCAGATGTTTAAATACCCCTAATCCAACTCCAGCCAATACCCCTGCCAACAAAAGTGTGTATAGTCAAGGCTATAGTTTTCCCATTTGCAATGTATGGCTGTGAAAGTTGGACTGCAATTGATCAAACCAGTCAGTCCTAGAGGGGATCAACTCTGACTGCTCTTTCGAAGGCCAGATCCTGAAGATGAAACTCAAATACTTTGGCCACCTAATGAGAAGGAAGGACTCACTGGAGAAGAGCCTAATGCTGGGAAAGATTGAGGGCAAAAGAAGAAGGGAACGACAGAGAATGAGATGGCTGGATGGAGTCACTGAAACAGTAGGCATGACCTTAAATGGACTCCAGAGGATGGTAGAGGACAGGAAGGCCTGGAGGAACGTTGTCCATGGGGTTGCAATGAGTCAGACACAACTTTGCAACTAACAACAACAATCCAACTGTATATTTCAATGAGTCTATAAGGGAAGAGACACTGACACAATTTCTACATAGAACAGAAATAAACATATATTGTGTTTGAATGCATATTTATGTTTTATGTATGGTTGCTTATGATTCAAAATGAGCATATTTTTGAAATAAATCAACCAAGAATATGGCAGGTATCAAAATATGCTCACCCCTGCAGTCAATGCTTTACAATATTTCTTTTAGTAGAAATAACAGCTTCATTTTCTGCTAGTTGCTAACATCTAAGAATCTTTCTAATCTTGCTTTTGGACTGTTCCTCAACATTCTTGGCAGAAGTAATCCAGCTCACAAATATTCTGAGGGCGCTTTATGCTGTGAGACCTTCTCACCAATTTTCAATAATTTTTATAGCTTTGGGCACTGCTAAGGCCAGCCCCAACTCCTTATTTTTCTCTCTCATATGGCCACAGCAGGGGTGTCAAACACACAGCCCACAGCCCAGATGAGTCACATGCTGGCCACACCCACCTCTGGTTTAGCGAAAGGGAAAAGTTGCAATAGGTCACGTGATGACAATGTGACACCACAAATTTGACACCCCTGGTCTACAGTTATAGGTTGAGAGCACAATTTGATACTCTAGAGAGGAAGTAAACAGCTCTCTGCTGATGCCTCTTGCAATTTACGTATGTGTGTCAACTTTGAAAATTAAAGGATAACTTAAACATGGGAGACCAAAAAGATATACTGTATTTAGCATCGCAGATACATTTATTTTTATTTTGATCTACTCCAGGTAGGTAAATTCCATTATTCCCAGCTGACATAGTGCTACTTTTTTTACATGTTGACTTTGGTGAGTCGTCAGCACAATAGGATTGAGTGAAAATAAAAACACAAGACACATGGTTTCCCAAATGTAATGTAATCTGCATGCAAGTTGTCCAAATATAATGTGATCTTTTAAAATAAGGATTTTATTTGTGCCTTCAATATTATGTCCAGTTTCCCAGCAAAGTACAAGGCATCAGTGAAAAATTCAATAACTAAGCCCTGTTCTCTGGCTCAGTCTATATTTGTACGGATGAGCCAACACTGTTGAAAGAAACAGCCTGTCAAATGTCATAATGTTAGATTTTAATTTCCCCCCAAAAATGAACCTTGAAAATGTCTGTAATTACATGCCTCCTCCTTTAACTTTCCAGCTTTTACCAGTGAAGTGAGAGATGGCAGCCTGATACTTCCCGGTACTGATTATTTAAAGTAATGGGCTGCAACTGATTTAATCTAGCTGTGCAACGATGGGGTGTTTAAATGATATTTGTTCTCAGTGGAAAAGTGTCAGGGAGGAGGCAGCCCACACCCACAATATCACACAGTTTTGGACATAGCAGTCAACCTTTGTCCCTGCAGCAGAACCATGCCTTGGAGAACACTTCCACTATTACTCACAGGCAGCATGGTTCTCATTCAGAGTAGGCCAAACCAAGAAACTGTCCCAAGAAGCCATAGGATTGTCTCATTGATGTCCTAGTTAACTGTGGACTGAGTCCTCAACTGTGAGATTCTGTTGTGGCCCTCCAGCAGCCAATGGAGCTGGTGGCAGACTCAGACAGTGAGGAGGTTGGGGAGGAACAAGGGCCAGTCCTGCAGTCTGAGGAAGGCTCTGATGAGTGCTCTGCATCAGAGGCAGACATGGGGCCAGAGCTGTCCAACAGTTATCCACTGCCTTCCAAGTTGGATATCAGTGAGGCAGAAGAACAGCTGGAGCCTGTTCCCGATGTGTGCATGTGCAGAGCTGCCAGGAGAAGGGAACAGCTAAGGAACAAGGGCCGACTTGGGAGTAAAGACACAGGTGGATGGTGAATGGCCCCTCCCAAAGAGGAGAGAAAGGAAAGGGGAGTTTGCAAGAGACACTTAGTTCAATTCATTAGGGTGAAGATCTGTTCCTGACTTCTGGCCAAGTAATTGCTGCTACAGCTTGGCGTTTGGAAGATATCAGCCTGGCAACTCTCCAAGCCTGATAAAGGTCTGTAGTTGTGAAATCTCATGAAAGACTGTTTGCCGGGACTTTGCTGGAGAGGAATTCCCTTTTACCTAAATAAAAGATGTTTTATTGGGACAAGGAGTCTGCTTCATGATCTTGGGGAGCCTAGGTCAGAACAGATTTGGTTGACAAATTTTTATTAGTTTATCAAAGTATAAAATACAAAGAGGAAATAATTTGAATCCCAGTAAGAAAATATCTCAATTGGTAATATTAGTGGCTAGCAACTCACTTAGGTTCAAAGAGAACAAGATAAGAAATCTAAGAAATGTCTGGCATTGTGTGAAAGCAGAGAGGGAGAAATATAAACTTCATGAACTCTACAATCTAAACCTAGAGATAAAGGAAATCTTGTGAATGCATACTATGTTTTTACAGAATTTTCAATAACATACCAAAATGTTGATGTAATTGCTATAGTCCAACCATCTGGGTTTTTGTACACTGGCTCCACCTTCTGCTCACTAAAGAAGCAACTTGTTACTATGTAAATTAGGAGAGAGAGAGAGAGAGAGAGAGAGAGAGAGAGAGAGAGAGAGAGAGAGAGAGAGAGAGAGAGAGTTAACCCCAGCACCAATATGATTGATTACCCATTATTATTATTTATGAATTAGTTATGAGAAATCAAAATATCGGGAGAGTAAGGAAGGAAAAAAGGGAAGAGGAAAAAGGGGGGAAAGAAAGAAAAGCATTGATTTCTGACTCTCTTTAGTGCAGTAGAATAAGGTAATAATATAGAGCCTCAACTTTTTACATTTACATAAAGTTGAGGCTCTATATTATTACCTTATTCTACTGCACTAAAGAGAGTCAGAAATCAATGCTTTTCTTTCTTTCCCCCCTTTTTCCTAGCTTGTAATATATATAAGCCATTTTTATAACAACAAACCTATCTAAGCAGCAAAAGCCAAATTCAATGTTTCATTACCACCACCACCACCCCGCCACCTCAAGCACAAAGTCCAGAAGTGGTTTCCAAGTAGAAACAAATTTGGTTGTAATCTTTTCTTTAATTAAAGCAGTCAATGTAGCCATCTCTGCTAACTCCATCAGCTCTTGCAGCCAATTAACCATTGGGGAAAATTAAGGGATCTTTCTTCCTGCATAGTCAACATATAAACAGTGAGATTCCACAATGAGAAAAATCAAGGCGTGTATATTTTGACACAGGTACTGACTCCTGGATAAATAACTACACAGTCTGAATTAAGAGTGAGAAAAAATGCAAAGTGGTGCATTGCTTACCCTTTCCAAAAGCCAAGTTGGCACGAATTATTGGTTTGTTTTTGTAATAATCCTGGATGTGTATGTTTCCCTTCTCCCAACACTTTCCTGCCATGGAGAGCAGATTAATTATGCTAAATGAAAAAGATTTGGGAAAGAAAAACAAAATGACTCTGCCCTGGAATCAACAGTTCGTGCTAGGCCCTGCATGGACAACTGTTTTCTGTGCTAGGTGATATCTCAAACCAGTGACGTGTGATGAGGTTTATGGCTGGTGAGGCAAAAAAGAAAGCAAGTGGCTTTTGGCCATTCTGCCGCTCCGGCGCTATGTCTGACATAGAGGTGGGACACCTCTATGTCGGACATAGCGGCAGGGCAGCTTTTGCCTCTTGAAAGCGGTAGATTTGAAAATGGTAGATTTGCCTCTGCACTCGTCTCCTACTCTTTCCATTATTATTTGGCTCTGATCTCACTATTATATTGCTTTCCCCCCTCCCTTTTTATCCTGGTTTTTGAGTAGAAAGGAAACAGGCCTCACCTATTTCTGCCCTAAAGATTGTTCCCACCCCATAACATTTTTCTAAGAGTAAACTGATTATATTATTTTATGCTACAACATAGTACAAAAAACTCTTGAATTCTAAATGGCTGGTTTTGTTTTCATGTGCTAATTAGCCACAATACTTAAAGCAGGAAAGGATTCCTGAGTTATCCACATTGCTTCATTGTCCTGTCACCAGAATGAGTTACAGCCATCTTTTGAGAAGCTGAAATGGACAAATCTCTCTTGCCACCCACCCACCCATTACACAGGTGGCCCCCAGGAACTTTTTCCAGCTGTGATTTGAAAGTACTCATTTCCCAGTCATGATTAGAAACCACAATGACAAGATTCAGAAGACAGGTTAACCCACAAATAAGCCGACCGTTTCTTCAGCACCATCTGTGAAGTTTCTGCAATGTTTACTTCCTGATATTTTTGAAGAATGTTTTTCAACTTTCTTCTGTTAGCATTGGTGGCAGATGAAGCTACCTTTTTACTACAGATGTTTTGATACCTGTGGGATTCAGAAGAAGCCACTTCCTTTGGCTTTTCTTATACTAAACTTCCCACAGGTATTTATGGCTTCAGGGAGAAGACAAATGAGCTTTATTGCTTCTGACAAGGCAATCTATAACCCTGCTGACAGTTGGAAAGGCAGACAAATGATTTAGAGGGAGACAGGAAGTGAAGGATTGCAATCTCTCATAAAGGCATAATCGTGTGTGCTCCAAAGTAGTTCCTGCAGTCATTTATATTTTGTCATGTTCTAAGCCCAAATGCTTTCAGGAATTCTAAGTTCTACCAAGGTTTTAGTGAGCAACTGCAGCTTCAATATTATTCTTGTGTGAACTGGATACTATCCAGTGGTGGAATTCAAATTTTTTTTACTACCAGTTCTGTGGGTGTGGTTTGGTGGGCGTGGCATGACTTGGTAGGAATGGCAGAGGATGGATACTGTAAAATCTCAATTTCCTCCCCATTCCAAGGGAACATTACTGCAAAAACTTCATTCCCTCCTGATCAGCTGGGACTCGGGAGACAGAGAATAGATGGGGGCAGGGCCAGCATTACTCCCCCCCCCCCGGTAGTATTATGTAGAGACTAACAGGAGAACACCCTGTCCTTTTTAGGTTTAGTGTTTATTGGATGGGTTGAAGCCCTATTGGTTGTGATTTCTTTTATAGGGGATGAATTTATTTGGACACTTGGAATTTTAAAAATTGTTTTCTGCTTTTAAGGTAAGCTGCTCAGAGTCATTCTGGAGCTTGGGGACCTTTAAATTTTATTGCTAAATCAAATAACTCTGCCTTCATTTGTTTAAAACAGGATGGAAAAAAACTCATTCAAGATTCTGTTGTCCTATCCTGCAATATTTCTGGATGGAAAGAAGAGTTTGTGGGATTTTTTCTTGCTATTATCTCTTCTTGAGAACAAACGCAGACTTAATGAGACACTAAATACGGATCACAGAAATAGTGTTGGTGACATGGTGAGCCTTAAATCCTTGTTAAAGTCAATATGTCAATGATCCAAGGTAGATCAAACTTGGAAACCAAACACCCAAAAATTAACACAATCTGAAAGTCCTTCCTTCCTTCCTTCCTTCCTTCCTTCCTTCCTTCCTTCCTTCCTTCCTTCCTTCCTTCCTTCCTTCCTTCCTTCCACGGATCACACTCATTCCACAGCCAGCCTGGATTTTTCCTGCCTATTCTCCAGTGGTTGGTTTCAAAAAATTTTAGAACCTCTTCTATAGGTGTGGCCTGCTTTGTGGGAGTGGCTTGGCAGTCAGGTGGCTGGGTGGGCATGGCCAACTTGTAAAATGTGGTGAAACTCACTTAACAACACTCTTGCTTAGCAACCAAAATGTTGGCTTAGAAACTCTGGCATTTGAAGCACACAAGTCTTAAAGCTGTCAAGTTACAAGACCCTTGCACCCCTAACCCTTTAGAAAAAAAACCCCAGGGGTGTTCAAACTTGACAGCTTTAAGTCTTGTGGACTTCAACTCCCAGAATTCCTCCTCTCGCTCTTCATCTTGATGATGTGCGGATGGGTGGGGGGAGGAAGCTGGAACCGGTTCTAAACGGCACTGTAGATTTGTGGAACCTCTTCTATAGAAGAGGTTAGAACTGGCAGGAACCCACCCCTGCTATTCACCCAAACTAGCAATAAAAAATATGGTCTGATTTTGCTGCCCAGATGCTTTTAAAGTGAAAAAAAAAGTTCCATTACAATCAGCTGTGCCGTGCGATGTGGGAACCTTTTTTATTTTTACTTTTTAAAGATTTTTTTACTACCTATTCGCCTGAATGAGTAGTTTAAAAATGCTTTAAAAATTGAAAAAAAGGTTCCCACAATTGCACAGCACTGCTTAAGTTTTGTGGTTCCCAATGTTTTTTAACAAGGAGTTCTCTACCCTAATAACCAGCTGGGTAGGCGTGGCTACGGAGGTAATGTGACTGGATGGGAGTGAGTGACATTGAGTTGGCCACACCCACCCAGGTTTTGTGGCTCCCTGTGTTTTCTGTGGGAAACAGGTCCAAATGGTTTTTTGAGTGTTTAGGGTTGCAGATCCCTGGCCTGAGCCTTTCCACTCTGTTAAATTCATTTGGTTCACTCATTTTCTCATTCATGGTTTAATGAATAAAACACAAATGGGAAGGCTGATGTAATCCTCTGAGAAACAAGTCATGACTTACAAGTCATCATTTATTCTGGGCTGGCCATTATTGTGTCATATTTTGTACAAAGCTGGATGCAAATTGTTCCCTCCTGTTACTTCAAGAAAAGACCCTCCACTTCTCCTCATGTGCTGAAGCAGAAGGCATAAAAAAATGCTTGTTTTGCTTCAGTTTCTAGTTCTTCTTTATTAACATTTCATATCCTAGTGCTAATTTCTCCTCTTATTTAGGGATTTTTAACAAGGTCTTGTTCTTTTATATAAGCTTACCCTTCCCAAAACAATGGCTAGGATGTCTTGTTGAGCCAGTTTTGGAGGCTTCTGCACAGTCTTTGGCCAGATGGGCTTTTAACAGTCAGCAACCACGCACCACAGTTCCAGTGCTAATTAAGCGAAGCAGCTCATTTATTTGCAATCCTTTCTAGTAATGCCACCCTGGAAAAAGCGTAAGTCTCAATAATGCAGACCCATTTATTTTGCAGACTCATTCCATTCCAGGGCATTCAAAGAATGGCTTCCCTTTCCCATCCTGCAATTTAGCATCATACAACTTTTTTTTAAAAAAAAGTATTCTTTGAAGGAAAGGCTTGCAGATGGGGTGCGAACTGCTAAAACAAAACAAAGCAACGCAGTGCAACAGAACAATGTGTTAATGAGGGTATTGCCTTATGGTTACATTCTGGAAGCGCACTAATGTGTAAACTTATTTGGAAAGCAAGCAGATTTTTTTTATTTGGGGGGGTTGGGTTTTTTAAGTAAAGGAGAAAAAGGAATTACTGAAACGAAATCTTTGGGCATCCATTTGACCTTTTTAGATCAAATTAATGTAAGGCAGTGTTGGAAGAAATGTCCTTCTGGGTTCAGTTCCAAGTGGGGAGAAAGACACTGGAAGCATGATGGCTGCTTGGAAAGATGGTTTAATGCTGGAAAGGACCACATGGCCTTGCAGATCTTGAAGAAAAAGGGCAGAGATGCTGAGAGTCCCTGGGTTTTACGCCCTCTCTAAGGGTTTTTGAATTTTAAGCTTGTATTCTGATTGGTTGTCAGACTCCCATGGGGCCATGCAGGAGCAACTCTGGAAGCTGTCCTGTGTCCCAGGCTTGGTTGAGCCTTGTTGGATGATGTCATCTTCCCAGGTGCCATGTGGTGAGTTTCTGTTGCTAGATGGGTCCTATTATGTCTTGGAGGCCATGTCTTTTGTGTTGCAGATGAACTGGCTCAGACCTTAATGTCCCATTAACAAAGATTGCGGGGACTGAGTTTCTGCTTCTCTTTTAGGGGAAATATTCTGCCCTTTTTAATATTTCCTATACTATTTCGTTTTCCTAGGAGAGGAGTGGATACAACCACATAACTGCATATGGTGGGGGTCAGTCCCCATGTCCTTATATGTATATTCACTGTTTCTATTCACTTCTTGGATAGGAGTCAGTTTTGTAGAATAGTAGCTGACTGTTTGGGGGGAACGTGGGACAAAATTAATGAGTTTGGCATTGTACTTATGGTAGTCCATAGATTAAGGTAGTCCTTTGTCATGCAAACACCCAAGCAATTACAATGAAATTACACCTTGACTTTAGAGTGAGCATAAGGCACCTCAACCAAAATTGCCTATTGACCCTATGTTACTTTGGAAAATTATGTTGACATGCTGGCTTATCGTCAGCTCTGAAAACCACAATTCTTTAATAACAATGCTCTGTGACTTATGGACGGCAGTCTAATCGCTTAATCCATTAAAAATTACTGTATACTGATATGGGTTACTCCCTCACCACCTTCATGATTACATTATGGTGAGCACTGTTATTAACAGATGGATCATTGAGCAGGTGGAATCATGTCCTCACTATATGGCCCTGGCACCATTCCAAAATGTAGGTGCAATTAGAATTACAAGATCTGGGCAGCAAAAACCCAGATCACGACAACTAAGAAGCTCCTTCATGCTTTATTACCGTCTTCTGATCTTCCTCCATTTTGCAGAGAGGATAAGGCAATCCTAAGAACAGCATTTACAATGCCTTCAGCAAACTCCCTTCCCTAGTGGGCATCTCTGATTAAAATTCCACAGCTGGAATTTTATATACATCCACCAAATCAACCTAAGCTACTGAATATCCAGACGGTACATAAACAGCTGACAGAGCCCTCTAATTCAGGAGTGCTTTAATGGCAGTGTTGCATTAAACCTGTGCTGTGCAGTATATCACCCCCTACAACTTCAAGGCATGGAGAATTATCTTAATCAAATGTTCTTCCTCCCCTTCCTTTTTTGTTACTTAACATTCCTAAAGAAAGGGGGCAATCTCTGAGAAAGGGTTGCTGGCACAATAACACATGGTAGGCGATGAGATTCCTTTCCCACCAGACCATCAACCTTCAGAACATCTTCAAAAATTGGACCGTATCGTCACACTTAATGTGACCAAAGAGGATAATTAACAAAATCCACAGGGAACAATATTATCTCCACTCAATGCTTTTAGTTTAATCTGCGCCATGTTCAACATACAAGTTTAAAATTCTGTGTTGCTTCACACCATCATACGCCACCAACTCCATTAAAAGGCAGGCAGTTTTATAATAATGAAGATGGCCGTGTTGCTTTCGCTGCTGCGTTTGGAATGCTCCCGTGAGGAAATAATTTGGCTAAAATCTGTGTTGGAAGAAGTCTGGGAATAAAGCTTTCTCTATAATGTGTTGACATCTGAAGAATAACCAACCTCAGATGTAGTTTATCCATCTGGTTAAGTATTGGCAGAAAATGTGCAGAGTAATCCCTTTGGGTGACATGGTATTTGAGAAAGCTGAGTGCAGATTCTGAAATAATAACAAGAGATTCAGCCGGTTCGGACCAGTTCAGGCGAACTAGTACTTCCAGCAATCAGTTGGCCCCGCCACCCACCCCTGCTTTATTCCGTCCTATATTTCCTTTGTTTGAAGCCCAGCTGATCAGCGCAGTAGAGTGGATTACTGCATCTCAGCTGCTTTACTCACTGGAGCTGCAATGTGCGCATGCACAGCACACGTTTAGTCAAAGCACGCATGAAGTGAACCGGATGTTGAATCCCACCACTGCAAGAGACCATATAAAAAGTTTTGCACTGTTTGTGTTCGTGGCCTATGTTGATCCATATCTACCTTTAGTTTCCTTCTGAACAGGGTGATTTATTTTTATTTTAATGGAATACTCATTACAAGTGCATTGTGTACTTATTACTGCAGCAATAGGTTTCCTCTACAGCTGATCACACCAGGATGTTTGTCTTGTTCTACTGAGCAGAGTAATGCTGACCTCTGCTGCCTGTTGGTGGAACCTACTACATGGGCCCAATAGGAATCTGCTGTTCAACTTCAAAGAGAACACAATGTCCAAGACCATGGCCCCTAATCTCTCAAAGAATTTGAGAGCTGAGGAAGGGGAGCAAATCTAATAAAAACAGGTTGTAGAAAAGAAAGATCCAAAGCAAGGCAAGACAAGAGACCTCATGCTTGAGGGGGCTTTGAACCAGGGGTGAAAACTACTTACCTTCACTACTGGTTTGCAAAGGTGAGCACGCGTGCTCCACTCGCTTGCACCACCTCCGCACATGGGCAGGACCTTTCGAGCATGAGCAGAGCATCAAAAATGGACACTATGACATCCGGGTGGGTGGGCAGAGGTCTGCTACCGAGCGCGCCTGAAAGGTAAGTAGAAGAGCAAGGGGCAGGGCGGGGGGGAATCTGCTGTGCCAATCAATTTTGTTGGCTGGAAAGCAGGAAATCCTGCTTTCTAGCTAATACAATTCACACGTCACAGCTGATTGTCAGAAATAACGGTTCACCCCAAACCAGTAGCTTTTTTTACTACTGGTTTGGACCAACCAGTCCAAACCAGTAGCATTTCAGCCCTGGTTTGAACTATAAGACCTCCAATGTCCCTTCCAGCTCTATTCTGATTGAAAGATGACATGGATTATAATGAATGATATTTCAGGATCAACAACAACCACACCGTCAGATCTCTCCTAATATTAGACACAAGTAAATCATCCCAAATATTTAAGTATAACAACTTAAATAATTAAACAGTGTTATTTTAAGTGAATTAAATCTGTATTTTTGGCCAGAAGAGAGAAACTTACAGGATTTTCTTTTTCAAATTATATGGAGCAGCTTTTTTTTTTTTTTTTTTTTTAACTGTGGAGCAATTTGCACCTCGTTTTAGACAGTCTTGTCTTTTGGAAAACAGACCATTGAGTGAAATGGTGCAAAGCGCTCCTCACTTGATAAAACTACCTTCCTTACAGTATTTGAGTATTTGAAAATTTATTATAGGCCGCCCTTTTCCCTGGGGGGACTCAGGGCGGCTTACAACTCATGGGGAGGGGGATACAAACAATAACACATAAGAGCAATACATAATTAAAAATAGAACACAACATCATACCATTCGGGTGGGGGTGAGTTACATTCTTTAACCCCCAGGCCTGACGGGATAGCCAGATTTTAAGGGCTGTGTGGAAGGTCTGGGAGGGTGGTGAGGGTACGAATCTCCAAGGGGAGATCGTTCCAAGGGTTGGAGCTACTACCGAGAAGGCTCTCCTCCGCATAGTTGCCAGTCGACACTGACTGGCAGATGGAACTCGGAGGAGGCCTAATCTATGTGATCTAATGGGTCGCGAGGAGGTAATTGGCAGGAGGCGGTCTCTCAAGTATCCAGATCCATTACCATGAAGGGCTTTATGGGTGTAAGTAGCACCTTGAAGCGCACCCGGAGATCGACAGGTAGCCAGTGCAGCTCGCGGAGGATAGGTGTTATGTGGGTGTACCGAGGTGCACCCACGATCGCTCGCGCGGCCGCCTTCTGGACTAGCTGAAGTCGCCGGATGCTCCTCAAGGGCAGCCCCATGTAGAGCACGTTGCAGTATTCCAGCCTAGAGGTCACAAGGGCACGAGTGACTGTTGTGAGAGCCTCCCGGTTCAGGTAGGGTCGCAACTGGTGCACCAGGCGAACCTGTGCAAATGCCCCCCTGGTCACAGCTGATAAATGGTGGTCGAAAGTCAGCTGTGGGTCCAGGAGGACTCCCAGGTTGTGAACCCTGTCTGAGGGGTGTAATGTTTGACCCCCAGCCTGAGAGATGGGACACTAACCAGTTAGTGGGAGGGAAACACAACAGCCACTCGGTCTTATCCGGGTTGAGCACAAGCTTGTTAGCCCTCATCCAGTCCCTAACAGCTTCAAGGCCCAGGTTCAGCATGTCCACCGCTTCATTGAGTTGGCACGGGGCGGACAGATACAGCTGGTATCGTCCGCATATTGATGGTATCTTATCCCATGCCGCCGAATGATCTCGCCCCGCGGTTTCATGTAGATGTTGAAAAGTAGGGGGGATAAGACCGAACCCTGCAGCACCCCATATGTTTAGGGGCCTAGGGGTCGATCTCTGCCCTCCAACTACACCCGACTGCGACTGTCCGAGAGGTAGGAGGAGAACCACTGCAAAACAGTGCCTCCCACCCCCACCTCCCGCAGTCGTCGCAGAAGGATACCATGGTCGATGGTATCGAAAGCCGCTGAGAGGTCAAGGAGAACCAGGATGGTGGGCGTGGCCCTCCATCTCTGGCTCTCCAGAGATCATCGGTCAATGCGACCAAAGCGGTTTCTGTGCTGTAACCAGGCCTGAAGCCGGACTGGAAGGGGTCGAGATAACTAGCTTCCCTCCAAGGGACCGCTGGAGCTGGTAGGCCACTACCTTCTCAACAACCTTCCCCACAAAGGGGAGGTTGGAGACTGGACGGTAATTGTTAAGAACGGCTGGATCCAGAGATGGTTTCTTCAGGAGGGGTCTCACCACCGCCGCTTTAAGTGTGGAGGGAAAGACCCCCTCCCGAAGGGAGGCAGTAACAACCACCTGGATCCAGCCCCGTGTCACCTCCCTGCTGTTAGCAACCAGCCAGGAGGGGCACGGGTCCAGTACACAGGTGGAGGCACTCACAGCTCTCATGGCCTTGTCCACATCCCCAGGGGCAACATCCTGAAACTCAAACCCAGCGATGGTGTTCCAGATTATCCCCCTGTGCCTCGGCTGGATCTGCAAAGTCGGAGTCCAAGTCCGATCGAAACCGAGCAACTTTGTCCGCTAAGAACTGGACGTATTCCTCAGCCCTACCCTGCAAGGGGTCCCCCGTCTCCCTCCTATTTAGGAGGGAGCGGGTTATCCTAAACAGGGAGGCTGGGCGGGACTCAGCGGACGCAATCAAGGTGGCATGTAAGATCTTTTGACGTCCTAATTGCCCTGATGTACTCCTTGATGCAAGATGTCAAAAGTGCTCGGTTCGATTCGGACTGTTGGACCTCCATAGGTGTTCTAGGCGTCGCTTCGGCGCTTCCTCTCCCGGAGCTCCTCGGTGAACCAGGTGGCCTCCAGAATCCGCTGCTCGGAGCGGGCCGTAGTGGCGCAATCCGGTCAAGAGACTCCGTCGCTGCTGAGTTCCAGGCAGCAACCAGAGTCTCCACCGGACTGTGGGCTGAGGGTATCAGGAATAACCCAAGCTCCGTCTGGAACCTCAAGGGGTCCATAAGTCGCCTGGAGCGGAACCACCTGGTCGGTTCTCCTCCCTACAGTGGGGGTTTGGTCTCCGAAAGTCAAGCCTCAGTAGGCAGTGGTCTGACCACGACAGGGGTATGATCTCATTACCCTCAGACCAAGATCAAAAGTCCACTGCTCCGAGAGGAATACGAGGTCGAGCGTGTGACCGCTGAGTGAGTTTGGGCCCCGAATTACTTGGGTCAAGCCCATGGCTGTCATGGAAGCCATGAACTCCTGCGCCCCATCAGAGTGTTCACCGAGCGAAGGCAAATTGAAATCCCCCAGGACCATAAGCCTGGGGAACTCAATTGCTAGCTCGGCTACCGACTCGAGGAGCGAGGGGAGGGCTGCTGCAATGCTGTTGGGAGGCAGGTATGTTAACAGCAAGCCCACTTGACCCTTGAGGTCCAACTTCACCAGTAGGGACTCACACCCGACAAGCCTCCGGAGCAGGGATCCTACGAGGTGCTAGAGACTCTCGGATAACAATAGCCACACCCCCACCCCTTCCTTGAGCTCTCGGCTGATGAAGCACCTGAAATCCTTCTGGGCACATCTCTACGAGGGGACTCCTCCCTCCGGGCCCAGCCAGGTTTCAGTATACATGCCAGGTCTGCCCGCTCATCTAAAATTAAGGTCCCGGACGAGGGAGCCTTGTGAACTACAGACATGGCATTTAGCGACAACAGCCTGAGACCAGGGTCCTGATTACTCGTGCCATCTGGCCTCGGAGTGGGACTCATAGGGCCGGAAGGAGGGATCTCTGTGACGTAGCGAGCCCTCCTTCCCCGGTAATGGCCAGCCCTAAAGTCCCCGCCGTATCTGCCCCTCCCCGTTACGACCGTGATGCTCCGGCCCACTCCCGTGTCCGTGGTCCCCCCGACCACCCCAGTGACCCCGCATTCCCCGGCAGGTCCTCCGAATCAAACATACTCATTCACTCACTCAAGCAGTCCCCACGTAGTAATTAAAAAATACAAAAATACAGCAATAATAGCAATAAAAGTGGGACCATTCACTCAACTACAAGCATATCACATGCATATCCATACTACAAGAAAGAAAAGAAAAGAAGGGGGAGAAAAAAGAGAGAAAAAAATAAAGAAAAATAAATTGCGCAGCTGTTAGTTACGAGTTCAGGGAGAGCCTATGGTTCTCAACAGATGGCTCTGCAGCAGACAATAATGGTGTAGCACAAAGGCTAAGCCTCGGAAGAGGAGGGGGGAGGAGGGCGTCTGGAAGGGTTATAATGGTGGCAGTTGCAGTCAGTCACACAAGGTAGCCAGTCCTCTACAGACGCCCAAGTCGTCTCCCCCTCCTCCTCTAGGATAATGTAGGTTCAATGAAGAGGACCGAAAGTTCAGCAAACTGGGCAAATTTGATCGAAAGATACTGTGGGCGTCCAATGAAAGCACACGACGCCGCCATCATCTGTCCACCACCCACAGCAGAAACAGCAGTCACAGAGGGATCCGTACCAAGATGAAAAGGGGGAAGGGGGGTCGACCTAAAGGAAACTGCAGTGGCAGCGACAAAGATTAGCCAACCAGTTGGCCACTCTGGTGTTGAGAGCCGGCCACCCCTTCCTCAGGACGAAGCACCACGTAGCTGCTGTGGGGGGGGAGGGGAAAAGCTACAGTGGCGAAAACAACCCGCCATTCAGTCCGCTTGATCCCAGTAATAACCCAGTCCAAAAGTCTCCTTTCCAGGGGTAAAGCAGCCACTGGGAGTTCCCAAAGGCTCACTGTTGAAAGCAGGCAGGGCAGAGAGGTGGAACAGGCGCTAGAATCTCCAAAAAAACGCCGCCGCTGTTGTCGGAATGGAGCTGGTTTTCTCGTCACCTAACGGCCGAGATGGTGTGAAAACCACTGGAGCCGCCAAAGCCGTTGAAACCCCCAAGATCTGCGCGGTCCAGGACTGGTCTCCCTGGGTCTTCGGTGCAGATAGACCCGCCATTCAGTCCGCTTGATCCCAGTAATAACCCAGTCCAAAAGTCTCCTTTCCAGGGGTAAAGCAGCCACTGGGAGTTCCCAAGGCTCACCGTTGAAAGCAGGCAGGGCAGGAAGATGGAACAGGCATTGAAATCGCCAAAAAACGCCGCCGCTGCTATCGGGCTGAAGTTACATTGCTTCATAAATACATGCCAGTTTCCAAGCATCTGGATATTGATCTTGTAATCATAGAGATGCTGCAACAGTTGTGTTATAAGTCGCTTTTTTCAGTGCCGTTGTACTTTGAAAAGTCATTAAATGAATGCTTGTAAGTTGAGGACTCCCTGTATTGCTTTTGTTTCAATACTGGTGAATTAATGATTACCACATCATCTCTGTTTCCCACTTCCCTATCCTTTAAAAATATTTGAAAATATACAACCATTTTCTCTTTCCTGGTATCACAATGTTGAGAAGGAAGAAGCATTCCCTGTTCTTGTTGGCTACATCATCCCCATCCACCCAACTCTTCTTTATGGAACAGATTAGAAGGCGGATCACCTGGTCTCCTACTTTCCATCTCAATTCTGTTGCTGTTATGCAGAGGGAATAGCCAGAGAACCATTATAAACATGTTTAATAAGTATTTTGAGTGAATGCCTGGGCAATTAGATTGGTGTAAGATTGCTAAATATTCTATATGCTGTCAAACTTAAGAATTAGATATTGGCTACGTTATGCATAGCTAAGAGTGAGGGATTATCTGGTCATACATTTTCATCTGTACTGAGAAAAACCAGAAGTCGTTCTTTTTCTATAATTCTTTGTTTATCCTTTCCCTCCCTCCCGTTTTTTCTTTTCGCCCCTCACTTTTTAAGTTTTTCCCCTTTTGATTCATTTTATTTTTGTTATTTTATATTTGATCCTTTTTGAAATGTAATAAACTTATCTATAAAAGAAAGCAATAACCAAAGGCCACTCTTTTGGAGACTGAGTGTGTTACCCACAATATATTTCCAGTGTCTCTTGAAAATTACATGCCATATTAATGTAGATGCAGAGCGTCTTTCTCATGGCTTTTGCTTGCCCCAATTTTGCCAGTTAATTTTTTTTTTGTATTTATTTATTTATTATAAATAAATGGTGGTGGCGCAGTGGTTAGAATACAGTATTGCAGGCTAATTCTGCTAACTCTGGCAATTGCCAGGAGTTCGATCTTGATTGGTTCAAGGTTGACTCAGCTTTCCATCCTTCCGAAGTCAGTAAAATGAGGGCCCAGATTGTTGGGGGAGGGCATATGCTGACTCTGTGAATCACTTAGAGAGGCTGTGAAGCACTGTGAAGCCATGTATAAAGTGCTAATGTTATTGTTATATTGCTGTCAAGTGATTCTAGGCAGCTTACAATAATATAAAAGGTAACATAAAATGATAAGAACATTAAAAATGTTAACATTAAGAATTAAAGCATTAAAATCAACCAAGAACTAGATAAAAGGACCAATCCATATATGGTTTCCATATATCACTATATAGTGATGGACTGGAACCAGATGCAAACAAAACTGTAAATTATCCACAGTGTTTATCTGAATTCTGAGTTGGCAGAGGCCATGTAGTAACAAACATGCCCTCTTGACATCCCCCAAGTGAAAAGGGAATAAAATAAATATTTTGCAGAGTCTCGCCCAATGCATTCATTTGCTTTAGCTTTTGAGGATTTGTTTGGTTATAGAATAAAACAAAAACAAAATCAAAGAGGCTCCTATCCCAGGCATCAAACCCTCTTTTCTCTTGAGAGACCTGCTGGGGTAGCTGATGTTCAGCAGTATGAGATGGAATGGCACCGGAGTTCCTTTTCAATGGGGAAACAGATGGCTCAGAAGCTCCACAGAACTGTCACATTTGAAGTAGCCACAGCTGAGCACAAAAAAATCAGCTCAACTTTTGAACACGGTCAACAGTACGAGATCACAGGAGCCAGGGTTAGGTTTGAACTGGCGCAGAGGTCCTAGTGTGTAAGGCTTTTTACTTATTCTGTGTTAAGCTTGCAACAAAATATTTTTCAATTCTCATCTTCTTTTCTTTTACTTTCATATTTTTACAGATACGTATTAACAGAATAGTTTTTATTGATATTCAAATCATTTTCCTCTGTGGAATAACATCAATCCTGAATGTGTCTGTCCTTCCTTCCTTCCTTCCTTCCCTCCCTCCCTCCCTCCCTCCCTCCCTCCTGCCCAGTGGTAGGTTTCTAATTTTTTGACCACCTGTTTGCTCGTGCACACGTGTGACGCTTCTGCGCATGCACAAAAGTGTACCGCAGGTGGAGGAGAATCCTGCCGCCACTACTACCAGTTTGCCCGATCCAGGCCAAACTGGGAGCAACCTACCTCTTCTCCCACCCTTCATTTACTCCCTCCCTTTCCTCCCTCCCTCACTTCCTTTCAATGCCATATAGAGGAAATTAAGTGTGAACTTATAGTATTGAAATAACTCACTGGTTTTTGTAACTCTGAATGAAAAACATCGATCTTATCAGAAGAACCCTATTTTGTGTTGGACCTGAGGCAATTGGTCTTGTGTCATCTCTTCAAAAACCGCCATTTAGGAATCAAAGACATTAATGCCTTTCAATTAAGCACTTGCTCCAGTGCTTTAAAGTTTTGCTATTCAAGATTCAAGATTTAATTTATTTGTATGCCGCCCTTCTCCGGGAGGGACTCAGGGTGGCGAACAACTCCAAAGGGGAAAGGGGATACAAACACAATACACGTAATTAAAATACACAAGAGTCATACAGCCATACAAGTCGAGAGGGGAGGGGAACTCATCAACCCCAGGCCTGCCGGCACAGCCAGGTTTTGACAGCTTTCCGGAAGGCCTGGAGAGGGGTGAGGGTCCGAATCTCCGCGGGGAGTTCATTCCAAAGGGCCGGAGCTGCAACAGAGAAGGCCCTCCCCCGGGTTAGCCAGATGGCATTGGCTGGTAGACGGAACCCGGAGGAGGCCAACCCTGTGCGATCTAACGGGTCTGTGGGAGGTAATTGGCAGCAGGCGGTCTCTCAAGTACCCAGGTCCAATACCATGAAGGGCTTTATAAGTTACGACTAGCACTTTGAAGCGTATCCGGAGGCCGATCGGTAACCAGTGCAGCTCGCGGAGGATAGATGTAACGTGGGTGTACCGAGGTGCACCCACAATCGCTCGCGCGGCGGCATGCTGGACGAGTTGTAGTCTCCGAATACTCTTCAAAGGCTATTGCAGATAGGGATATATAAAACGTTCTAGGCATAAAGCAGCCAATTTTAGGTGTTCGTGTGTATGTTTTATTCAGGCATGATCCCCAAACTTGGAGGGTGTAGGCAGAATTGCTTTGGAATACAGACAGAAGAAGAAGTCAAGGCCACTGGTAGAATTGTACAGCAATAGGTCGTTTTTAGTAGAGATTGGAAGGCATTGATAATATCAGATGGAGACCGGTTAGATATGCTACACTTGAATTTAAGGGTCAAAGCAGTGCCTGGCAATGAAAGAAAAGGAGGACACCGAGAAAGTTGGCCAGGTGGCCCAGGCCATGTCAGAGACAAGAGGAGTGAGAATTGAAACATGCCACCTTTGCCTATTGTTTCTCGAAGATGCCTTCAAAATCTGTGTTGGTAAAAAGTTCAAAGTATGACGTTTTAGGTTTCCGCTTCACTAAGCTGCAGCCTATCTAGGAATATTTGGTTGGACCTCTGAATCAGAATGTGCTTGTTTGGGAGTTTAAACAAAATACCCTTTCTGATTCTTGAATGCACAACACTGTTGATTGGGTTCCTGTTTACAAGATTTGCAGTGCAATGTGGAGTAAAAGTTGGAGGGACGCAAGAATTCATGACAGTTATCTCTCAGACCAGTGAATTTATAAGGGCTGAGAGAAGCTGAAATGTGAGGATTTCCCAAGACATTGGCCATTACTAAGTTTTGAGGACTTCAACCAGCTAATAGCCATATATTAGAAGCCATGTAAAATTTGCACTGACATGAAAACTAAGGCATTATTTGTCAAACAATAGGGAGAAGATAATTTAAAATAAAAAAATAGTCCATATAAATCTGGATCTCAGCTGACATTTAACACACATAGCCATTCTTCTGCATTTTTATGTTAACAGTCTTAATATGATTTATTACAGAAATCTGTGTGATGGAGGGCAGCACATGGAGGTCCCAGGATGAGAATGGTGTAACTGCCACTGGCAGTGGGCATCAGGATGGAGCCGCCAGCTGCATTGCATCTGGCCCAGGGTGAAATGCTACCAGTTCGGGCCAGTTCCCTGAATCTGATAATAAAAAAATGCTAATGGTTCGCAGAACCAGTAGTAAAAAAACCTAAAAGACTTAAAAAAAAGTTCCAACAATTGCACGTTGTACAGCCAAAAACAGGGGAGGGGAGGGTCCATTTTTCTTCCAGTAAGCAAACCCTGAAGCCTGCTAGGCCAAAAACGGGAGGTGGGGGGGGTCTGTTTTTGCTTCCAGTAGGCTTCCCCGAGTCCTGCTGGGCCAAAAATGGTGGGGGGTAGGGGTGCTGAGTAAGAAAGAAAGAGAGAGAGAGAAACAGAGAAAGAAAGGAAGGAAGAAGGGAGGAAAAAAGAAAGAAAGAAAAACGGAGGGAGGGGAAAAGGAGAGGAAGGAAGGAGTACAAACTTGGCACCAGCGCAGCTTCAGAGCAATAGCAATAGCAATAGCAGTAGACTATATACCGCTTCATAGGCCTTTCAGGCCTCTCTAAGCGGTTTACAGAGAGTCAGCATATTGCCCCCAGCAATCTGGGTCCTCATTTTACCCACCTCGGAAGGATGGAAGGCTGAGTCAACCCTGAGCCGGTGAGATTTGAACCGCTGACCTACTGATCTAGCAGTAGCCTGCAGTGCTGCATTTAACCACTGCGCCACCTTGGCTCTCAGAGGATAATCCAGGGCTGGAAGGGACCTGGAGATCATCTAATCCAATCCTGCTCCAGCAGGATATTGTTAAAGTTAGTTTCTGTCTTTTGATCCCCCAGTTACATGACTACATAGCCACATGATCCCACCAAGCCACACCCCCATGCCACGCCTCAGAACCAGTAGTAAAAAAAAAATTAATTCCACCTCTGATCTGGCCACTTTAAGCTCCTGCTAGCCAGCCATGTGTTCTCCATGCTGTTGGCACCACTGTCTTCATAGCTGTTGCCTTGCTGTCCACCTTCTGCAGTACTCACATTCTCTCCTGGATAATCTTTCTGACTGAGCAATAGCTGGTTGGCCTGCTGGGGTATATCCTTAGCATGCATACTGTAGCTATTGCACAGTCCCCAGCTGGGGAGTCTTAAGACTTCTGACTATTCTAGGGAAAGTGTTTTGCATGAGACACAACAGAGAAGTCAAAAGCCACTAGTGGCACATAGTGACTTTCAAAAGTTTCCCGTTCTTCCGATTTGCATCATAATTTCATAATATGGTTGGACAAAAAAATGATAAATAAATAAATAAATAAATAAAATAGATAAATAAAAAATAAATTTCCAATACTCCAAAGAAATAAAAGATGAAATCAGAACAAACCACCAGGTCGAAAAGAGATGCAACCCTGATCAATAATCTTATGTTTCCATCTTCTCCTTCAAGTCCTCCTTGGAGATGAAGCAACTTCTTGACTCCTCCAAACACAGAGGAAAAACTATGTGGGTGGTGCATATTCATTCCACTTCAGTTACTTTTCTCCATTTCCCAGTTGGCACCCATTGTGGTTTAGTGTATTTTGTAGGAATCAGGGTCTGTCTTATGAATAACATGTGTTTGTGGTAAATGTAACACATTTACCCCAATATAACAAAGTTCCTATAGAAACAATAACTTTCTTGTGAATGATTGACCATAGATAAATTCCAATTACTATCTTATTTGATGTGACTTGTGTCAGTGTTGTTCACCCTGATATCAATGTGCTCCCACTCTATATTTGCCAAATACTTCAGCCAAATACTTATAGTAATGTAAATAGTTAACTAAAAAGACAAGATTAACATAATGAGGTCATCACTCTCATCTTGATATAATAGACATCTCCACAAACATATTTCACTCACTTTCCCCTTGTCAATAATTTTTCCAAATAAAGAGCTGAATTTTCTGCATTGCACCAAGCTTAATGTTCACTGCACAGACCAATAGGACAAGAAATATTAGACAGAGGAAAGGTTGGCTTACTCTTTTATAGTAAATTTTGCTTGGCATCAGCTTGTTGGCATCAACCTGTCAATGAGCAGTGCGCATTTCTGTGTTACTTCTAAAGTCAATACTAACAATAGTAAGTTAAGGGTGTTCTATATAGGATTCTAGCCAATTATGATGATCTTTTCCATATGACTCCATTTAATTTCATTCTCAAGTTCTACATCCAATTTTTTATGGATATTTTTATGGATGTTTAATTCTCATTGGGTTGTTTAGCTCAATCCACAGTAATCTAAGGATTTTTTCTCTCCCCCCCCCCCTCTCCCGCTCTCCCGCTCTCCTGCTCTCCCGCTCTCCCGCTCTCCCTCCCTCCCTCTCTCTCTCTCTCCTTTTGTTTTTAAAATGTCTGCAGACCTTAAGATTTCCCAGAGGATTTGGTAGGCTATTTTGTCTAAATAAGATTAAGGATACATATTTGGAGTATGAGAATAAGCTATAACTGTAATTTCAGTGTATGTCTTCTTGGCCTTGTTGTAACTAATCAAACATGCTCCAGATTTAATTTAGAGTGAATTCCCTACAATCCTTGTAATATTACAAGTTATTGTTTAAGAGTGTAAATTGGTGTGTTCTTTAAAATATATACCATATTTTCAAATCCTCAAGAAATATAAAGATTGAGTCAAAACTATACATAACTTTTTGTGAATATTTTCAGCAGTGTGGAAAAAATATCCCATCTTCACACTTTGGGGCATTGAACACTTTTGTTTGGGGAAAATGTCTGCATTTTTGTGTATAGTGACATCATCTGTTACATCTCCTAGTTGACTTTACTTGTCTTCTATGATTTAATCACATCTCTACTTCTGACTGGCTGTGAAGCTTTGTGATATTGTCCTGTTCACTACATTGTTCAGTAGAGTGCACTGTTTTTCTTCTGATTCCAACTCTTAAGACCAAGGGCACATCCTTCCCTGGTTGAAGGTTCCTTGACTAGAATAACGCAAATACAGAAATCAACTGAGTGTTGTGTGTGTTCTCTCTATTTTCTCTCTCTTTCTTCCATATCCCCAGCCATTACCTCCCCATTTCACAATTTGAAAATACTAGAATCCAAAAATAGCATTAGGTAAAGGTAAAGGTTCCCCTTGCACATATGTGCTACTCATTCCTGACTCTAGGGGGCAGTGTTCATCTCCATTTCAAAGCCGAAGAGCCAGCGCTGTCCAAAGACATCTCTGTGGCCATGTGGCTGGCATGACTAAACACCAAAAGAGCATGGAACGCTGTTACCTTCCCACCAAAGGTGGTCCCTATTTTTCTACCTGCATTTTTACATGTTTTCAAACTGCTAGGTTGGCAGAAGCTGGGGCAAGTAATGGGAGCTCACTCTGTTACATGGTGCTAGGGATTCGAACCGCCGAACTACCGACCCTGATCAACGAGCTCAACGTCTTAGCCAGTGCATCCCTAAAATAACATTGAGCTTTAATAAATATCTTATTTCCTTAAATACCATTCTCTATTTTATTACCTTAAATTACAATTCTCTATCTTTTCTCTTTGCTATGACTTTTTTTGGACAAAATTCTCTATTGCAGTTGATAATACCTAGCTGTGATTGTACAACAATTAAATAAATGTTCAAGATCAAGAACCTTTATATTTCCATTTCTACATTGACAGACAGAAATAGTGAAGTCAACATTTTAGTGTTTGGAAACCATCTTTAATTTCAGATGATCCCAGTAGTATTTCCAGAGCAGAATGACTCCAACACTGACCTCCTTTAAGGCTGCTAAGACATTCAAAATCAAAGTGTTTAAAAAACACAACTTTGCATGGAAGGGAGGGTAAGAGTGGCCTTAAGATGTTAAAAGTTCACTGGAGTCAAGTTAGATTCCATTTCAGGTGTTTAACGTAACTTCCAATGGAGTGTCGGGCTGCCTATTCCATTCTGTGTTGAATGATACCAACTGCAGCAGCCTCAAAAGAATTCTCAATCCACTCATAAAATTAAAATGTAAATTAGGATGCGAACACTATAAATAACAGTTCAGCAATGGTGGAGAACACAAACAAACAGATTTGCCAGATGTTAGCAGAAAACATTTTCAATGTCATAGCGAAGAGATTGGTTTTTGCCTTCCCCAAAGAATTAAAACTTCCCATAAAATGAACTCCTGATGACTTTTCCCCAGCTTTGTAAACATCCCAAGTGGCGCAAGCTCAGAATCTATGGGAAAATAGAATTCTGATGAATTTTGTGTTCTTTATTCTGCATGAACTGCTCCACAGAACGATGCTCAAGCTAAAGCTGAAATAAATTCTTTCAGAGGCTTTCGGGACTCCATCAGGGAGTCTGCAATGCACTGAAAGAAATGAAGAAGTGAAGAAGCCAGGAAGGGAGGGAGGGAGGGAGGGAGAAGGTGAAGGAGTGAAGAAATGAAGGAGTGGGGAAGAAAGGGTGGATGGAGGAGGAAGGATGGGGGAAGGAGGAAAAAGGTGAAGGAGTGAAGGAACAGGGGAAAAAAGGAGAGAAGTGGGATGGATTTTTATCCTACATGCCAAGTTCAATGGGGAAGCTGGTAGGAAATTGACAGTTGCACTCACTCCCAATGATTTTGTTTATTCTCTTATCCTATTTTTCTGGTTAGTTAAATAATATCTTTGAAATTATGACTCAAGGGGGCACATGGGTGACCCACTGATTTATCAAAGATTGATTGCATCAAGTTCTCTCTCTCTCTCTCTCTCTCTCTCTCTCTCTCCTCTCTCCATCTCTCTCCTCTCTCCCTCTCTCTCCTCTCTCTCTCTCTCTGTGTGTGTGTATGTGTGTGCTATCTTCATAAGGTGACTGCATTAGTAGACCATGGGAATGCTGTGGGTATTGTGCCTAGGCTACAATTAGGCATTCGATAAAGTTCACCATTGCCTCTTTCTTGATTAAATGGAATAATTTGTGATGAATGGTCCCATTAGCAGAAAGATTAATAGTTTGCCAATTGTTTTGCCACCCAGAGTTCCTTGCTTAGTGAGATGGGCATAAATTGAACAGATTAATGAATAAACTATGCCCAACATGTGGTCTTTAATAGATCTACAACAACATGAAGGGAAGTATGCACCGAGGTCCCTCAAAAGTCTGTTCTCTCGGCAAGTGCTCTTATCATTATCATCATCATCATCATCATCATCATCATCATCATCAATTACACTTGTATGCCACCCAACTCAGAAGAAATCTAGATGGCTCACAACAATCAAAGAAGTTACAAAAATCAATAAAAGAGAAAAAGCAGAGTACAACAAAGTGGATGGAATGAAGGCTCTCACTTTCCCTTGTCAAGGCCTCAGTGAAGACATACATAGTTACACCTCTTTACCATTCTTTATAAATGCATCATTATGCATCTTACAAATGACCTAATCAAGGGGGTTGAAGGGGTGCTCATCAAATCTATAACTGACACAGAATTGGGGTGGGAGAGGTTGCTAAAACATCAGAAGTTTCAAAAGGATGTTGGTAGATTTGAACAGCAGGTCATATCTAATAAAATGCTGCTCAATTGTAAGAAATATAAACCACATGTAAGTAGGAAAAAACAGATGCAAGATACCTAGTCTGGCAGTAGAACTTGTGAGAAGATTCTGAGTGATTTATAAAGAAGACCATGTGCATGAGTCGGTATTGGGCTGCAGCTGCCAAAAGAGCCAGTGCAATCTTTGTCTCCAGCAACATGTCTATAAAGTATCATGTCAAGAGCATGGAAAGTGATAGTTTTGCTGCTATGTGCTACATTGACCATTATGCTATGCCTGAAATATCTGGGTCTGCTCATCACAATACAAGAAGAATGCTGAGAAACTGAATAGAGTGTGAAGAAGAGTAACAAAGATGGTGATAGGCTTGGAGGCTAAGAAATGTGGTTAAAGGAACTGAGTATTTTTAGCTTAAAGAAGTGAACGTTAAGGGGAGATACAATGGCAATCTTTCAGTATTTAAAAGAGGGAGCGGTTTTTATTTTCACAACTCTCAAGGACAGGACAGCAATCAGAGAGTGAAGATTTACAACAAGGGGCCAGGCTTGAAATAAGGAAGAATTTCCTGACTGTGAGACTGTTAAACAGTGGACAGTCTGTTCTTGAAGTTGTGAGAGCTTCATCACTGGAGGTTTTCAAACAAAGATTGGATAGCAATTGTTTGGGATGGTTTGAGAATTCCTGCCCTAGGTAGGAGATGAAACTAGAAGATCTTTAAAGTGCCTTCTAACCAGTGGTGGGATTCAAAAATTTTACTACCTGTTCTGTGGGCATGGCTAGGTGAGTGTGGTGTGGCTTGGTGTGCATGACTTGGTGGGCGTGGCAGGGGGAGGATACTGTAAAATCTCCATTCTCTCCCAATCAGCTGGCACTCCGGAGGCAGAGAATAGATGGGGGTGGGGCCAGTCAGAGGTAATATCTATCGGTTCACCGAACTACTCCGCTACCGGTTCCCCAGAAATGGTCAGAACCTGCTGAGTACCACCTCTGCTTCCAACCCCATGATTTTATGAAATAATAGATTGTGGACAAGGAAGACAGATCCAAATCCATCCTTAGACACTGAGGTTCACTTGATACCTTTGGCCCACTTATCTCTCTCTGGGAGAAACTTAGAACAGGAAGTCTTCTATCAGATGTACATTCAATAAATAATGGCAACTAAACTTAAGTGACTTTGTTGAGAAGTAATATGGTAAGTTCTAATATTTTCTTTTAAAATAAAAATGATACTGAAAGTGTGAGTTTGCTATTATTTCAAAGATATTATAGCCAGGCCAAGTCACTCAAGAATTGAATAATTACATGAAAAACAAGTCTGACTTAGCCTTCTCATTTCTTTGAGATTATTTCCTATGGTTCCAGCTACCACAAAGGTCTGATAAATATTTCAGATGAACATCTGGAATTAAAAATCCTACACCTGAGAGCACACCTGAGATGATACAGGTGCAGTTTGAGTCAGCTGAATCAGAGCAGGATCTAGTCAAATCTGCTTGAAAGAAGGAAGAATGGCTTGGGAACTTTGTCAAGCTGATAATGTTTACATAAAGGAATTGTGACTTCACTGTCTCTTTGTGGCAATAAACCTTGTACACAATACACCAGTGGTGGGTTACGACCGGTACACCCCAATACGGGTATACTGGTACCTGCCGGGAGCACCGGGTACTGTTCCGGTACGGTGCTTCCAGGGGTGGGTTGCTAATCCCGTTCCAACCGGTTCGGTTGGAACGGGACTGGCAGCATCCTCGTGCACGCGTGCAGTTCACACATGCGTCTTAGCACCTGCGTGATACTCCAGCTGCTCGCGGAGACTCGCGCGGGCGCTGTATGTGCCATCCAGCTGCTCGTGGAGAATCGCGCAGGTGCTGTATGTGCCATGTACCTGCGTGGAAGTGCAGAAGCCTTCAAAGACCAGTAAGGAGCGCGGGCAGGCGGGTGGACCCTTCGCCATTCCCGGAAGTTACTTACTTCCGGGTTCACCGACCAACCGGTTCGTGGGGACCGCCGCGAACCGGTTGAAACCCACCCCTGGGTGCTTCAGAGGGCCCGCCTGCCCGCCTGTGCTCCTTACTGGTTTGAGCTCTTCGGGGCTTCTGTGCATGCACACGGAGCGTATGGCACCTGAGCGATGCTCCGCCAAGCAGCTGGAGCATTGTGGAGGCGTCACAGAGCGTTGCAGGCAGTAACTATGCATGTGCGCACTGCACGCGTTCATGTGGTGGACACCAGGCCCCATTGCACTGTACCAGTTGCAACAGGATCCGGAACCTACCACTGCAATACACCCTATGCCTGGGTGTGATGCCATCTGCACCCTGATTCCTTGGATTACCGAGCTGAAGTTTGGGCTGCACTCTGACTACTTTCGAATTATTTCTCAAATGTGTGTTTTCTCTCTCTATTATCTGAAAGTGTCCTGAGCTAGGCTTCCCCAAATCACAAAGTAGACTCCTTGTCCTGACAAAAAACCCTTTTTATTAAGTTACTGTGAATTCTTCTCATTCACATCCAGCAAACCCTTTCATGGGTGAATATACAATCACAGACCTTATCTGGCTTGGAGAGCTGCCTGGCCAATATCTTCAAAACTTGGCAAGGAGCCTCACGAACCAATTAAGCGAACTAATTGTCTCCTGCAAACTCTCCTCCCCTTTTGCTTTCTTTTATCCCCTATGGGAGGGGCCATTCACCATCCACCTGTGGCCTTCCTCCTAAGTCAGCCCTTGTTCCTTAGCTGTTCCCTTCGTCTGGCAACTTTGTGCATGTGCACACTGGGGACAGACTTCAGCTGTTCATCTGCCTCTCGGATGTCTGACTCAGAAGGCAACTGATAACTGTCAGATGGCCCCTCTCTGCCTCCAACACAGAGCCCTCATCAGAGCCTTCCCCAGACTCCAGAACTGGTCCATGTTCCTCCCCAACCTCCTCACTGTCCGAATCTGCTGCCAGCTCTGCTGGCTGCTTCCGGGCCACAACAGAAAGATAACTTTTCATGTTTTCATTCTCTAAGTAGAAAATGTGCAGTCTGTGATGTATTTCTGTTATTCCGGTTTCCGATTTACAACTGCAATACATATCCTGAGTTTGTATCAAAAATTTGCCATCTGTTTGTAATTAATAACACCTCACAGTTTCTAGCACACAGTCAAAATAAACAAAAGCTTAATGCAATGTTTTTTTTAAAAAAAAAACCTGCCCATAGAGGAAGCTGGATTCATTTAACAACCATTATTAAAATTGCCATAAAATAGGGTACGACTCAACATATGACTGCAATGACTTACAACAGAAATTTGGGTTCCAGGTGTAGTCATAAACCAAGGACTACATGTTCTTTAATGGGAACCTGAAGCCCTTCATTTCTTTCTCCCTGATTCTCTCCAGGCTTCCAGCTGTTGTATTCCAGCTGTTGAAAAGAGAGCACAGCATTTCTTGCTTCATGTCCCTGAACTTCTCTAATTTAAAAACAAACAAAAAATGGTTTTCCTATCCAGGAGATGGAGGAACCAAATATGCCTTTGCTTTTATAATAGACCTCCTAGTTCTTCCAAAGTTGAAATGAGAAAGTTAAAGGTAAAGCTAAAGGTTCCCCTCACACATACATGCTAGTTGTTCCCGGCTCTAGGGAGCGGTGCTCATCACCATTTCAAAACCGAAGAGCCAGCACTGTCCAAAGATGTCTCTGTGGTCATGTGGTCAGCATGACTAAATGCTGAAGGCGCATGGAACGCTGTTACCTTCCCACCAAAGGTGGTTCCTATTTTCTATTTGCATTTTTACATGCTTTCAAACTGCTAGGTTGGCAGAAGCTGGGACAAGTAATGGGAGCTCACTCCATTACGCGGTGCTAGGGATTTGAACCACTGAACTGCCGACCTTTCTGATTGACAAGTTCAGCATCTTAGCCTTCCAAACAACTATGTTCTTTTCATCCCACACTTAATAGGGGAAACATACAGGACAATCATCCTGCCATATATTTATGAAGAACAAGAAATCATTTTGGCATCGCTATACATAATGCATTAGAAAAGTTTTCCAATCTTAGCAACTTTAAGATGTGTGGACTTCAGCTCCCAATTTCCCTGGCTGGCTCAGGAAAATTTGGAAGTTGAAGTGGTCCACACATCTTAAAAGTTGCTAAGGTCGAGAAACACTGCATTAGGGATTTGTTCCAACACTGGCAAGTGTTAATGCACAATATTCATAATCTTTTGGGGGGGATACATGTATTCTGAATATCTTAGTTCATCCATTTCACAAATTAGCAAAAAGTGAATAACAATGTACATTTGTAGCATAATTTTACAATTCAAATCTCAAGTGATTTTTTTTAACTGACGCTATAACTGGTGTAGTTTTTTAGAAAATGGATACAATGTAAGTTTCCTTACAATATTAATTGCAATATTATTGTTCGCTCTTCCCAAATACTAACTTTGCAGGTGAATTCCTGCAGAATGAAATATTAAAACTGTGTATGGATTCTGTTTTGGGCAGGCAGTTGAACTAGAAGACCTCCAAGGTCCCTTCTGCCTTTCTATGACTCTATCTCTCAATATTCAGCATCATTGGTGGGATTCAAAACATTTTACTACTGGTTCTGTGGGCGTGGTTTGGTGGGCATGGCGTGGGTTGGTGGGTGTGGCTTGATGGACATGGTTTTGTGGGTGTGGCAGGGGGAAGGATACTGTAAAATCTCCATTCCCTCCCCACTCCAGGGAAAGGTGACTGCAAAATCCCCATTTCCTCCCAATCAGCTGAGACTTGGAAGGCAGAGAATAGATGGGGACAGGACCAGTCAGAGGTTGTATTTACCAGTTCTCTGAACTACTCAAAATTTCCGCTACTGGTTCTCCAGAACTGGTCAGAACCTGCTGAATATCAAAATGTTCAGCATGTAATAGTCATAGAAGCTGAACTAAAAATCAAAGATTTATCTAAATCAAACAAAGGATATAGAAGTGACTACACAGCACAATCTTACTTGGGAAAATAACCTCATTAGCTTTATTTAACAAGGAGCATACCAGCCTGCTTGAAAATCCTATCTGCTTAATCTATAGGTGGGAATCACACTGTATTTGATAAATAATACATTATAATTAACAACGAAGCACCGCAACATGCCGAAAGAAATCTAATGTTTGAAGTTTAAATTGTCTTCTTAACCTCCTACCTTTCCAAATCAGTTTTCCAATTCCTTTAATTCACAGCCTGAGGGCACCTAATTGAACACGGGCAAAATGGAGAAACTGAACTGAAACTTCTAGGAAGTTGTATATTATGCAGAAATCTATTATTTTGTTTGGTTGGCTGTTTGCTTTTGACTGGCATGCAATTAATCTTCATATTTTCAGAATCAATGTATGGCAAACTTGTTCATGTACTTTTCCTGTTTTACAGTGCGTATTACTTACTGGGTCAGCTTCTGATATTGTAGCTAAAATGGAATTTCAATTCAGTTCTCTGCGATCCATGGGTTGCTGTTTTATTAACATCTAGCTGGCAAGGTGCCAAAAATATGAAAAAAATGTAGAATGTTGCCTTCCAAATTATTCTGTCATAAACATACAAATGGATACAGATCTATTACATAAGTGATCAGTAAAATAAAACTGTTAGGATTTGCCAGTTAAGATTATAATCTCATCCTTAGAGAAGTGCATTTTTCAGATCTCCCTATTCAGTATCCCTGACATAGAAGTGGTCTTTGATTTATGATTGGATTTGGGAATTTCAGTCATAGTTCTGATTTCATGACCTTTTTATGGCAGTTGCTATGAGAACCATGTGGTCATAAATCCGAATCCATTCTCCAAAGTGGATATTTTTTTGCCAGAAATTGGCAAAAAACATCACAAATCCTGGTTATAGGACTGCAGGATACTGCAAGCCGTTGTTAATGTAAGCTGGTTGCCAGGAGCTCAAAATGTGATCATTGACCTCTGAAAGGGCAGTGCAACATTTTATAATGGCCAGAAGTGATTTACTGGTCATAAAGCATCTTTTCCATTGTAACTTTGAATGGTCATTAAATGACCAATCGTAAATCAAGAACTACCCGGTTACATGGTAATGTTTCCTTTAAGCTCATTTTTTCTCTTGGAGACTTCCTGGAGATGTTCTCATAGAGTAGGGGTGTCAAACTCATGTGATCACAGTGGCATCACATGACATATTGGGACTTTTTCCCCCTTCACTAAACTGGGCGTGGCCAGTGCGTGACGTATCTGGCCCGTGGGCCGGGAGTTTGACAGCCCTGTCATAGAGTTTTTCTTGACAACAATAAGAAGTAGTTTACTGTTGTCTTTTCCTCTGGATGTTTTTCTCAACTTTTCACCTCCAGGTAGAATTTTGAGGTGGTCTTCCATTAAAATACCATCACCTGGACATTGCTTAATGTCTAGGTTCAGACAAGGTTGGCCAAGTGCTTCCATCTTCTGAGACAGATCTCCAACATCAGGAGGAGTGAAAGTAAACAAATTGGGCTCACCATCAAGGTATGCTGGGACAAGCTACAATTCCACACTTCACCATATTTCTGGCATAGGTAGTAGATGGTGCTGTTCTGGGGCCCATTTCAGAGATGGTATTCAGCAGATTCTGACCAGTTCTGGAAAACTGGTAGTGGAAATTTTGAGTAGTTCAGAGAACCTGTAAATACCACCTATGACTGCCCTCCTGCTCCACCCCCTAGTCTATTCTCTGCTTCCTGAGTCCCAGGGAATGTGGATTTTGCAGGAACCTTCCCCTGGAGTGGGGGAATGGAGATTTTACAGTATCCTTTCCCTGCCATGCCCACCAAGCCACGCCCACCAAGCCATGCCATGCCCACTAAACCACACCTACAGAACCAGTAGTAAAAAAAAATTAAATCCCACTACTGGCTCATATGGCACATTTCTCAAGTTGTTTGTTCTTTTATAAACACTTCGTTAGATTCTATTTAAGATGAGATATTGTGAACAGCCAAATAATGAATTTAGCTAGTAAATTTCCAGGGCTGAGGGTAGATTCTTGCACCAAGATCTCTCTGGATCTATTTAAACACTTTAATCAATGTATTTCAAAAGAGAACAATTGAACGGCAGTGAGAAGAGAAAAGAACAATCCAATAAAGGAAAAAATAAATGCCTCTCTTTCTTTTGTTTTCAGTGGGTCTCCCCAAAAGTTGATTGGATTTTACAGAGGTTCTGCCAATGAAGCTGTTTTTCCCCCTGAGTGTTAGATTGGTGGCTCTGCCAAACTTTGAATGACAGTTCTGCTTTCCATAATTCATCTGGGCCTACGAATTCCCATTTTAATTTCAATCAGCTCTCAGATTATACCGATGGAAATGGGAGGAAAAGCCAAATAGGTTAGCAGCTTCTGTAACAATTACGATCAAGGAAATCATCAAAGTCTGGGATAACTCTGCTTTTTCTTTGGAGCAGCTAAGGTCTCAAGTGCTCAAAATAAGTTTTCACCTTGTTTCAGCTAAACCCGAATCTTTTTGTGAAATTAAAAGGAACAAAAATGTTGAGTTACACCGCCCTCTAGTGGCCATAGTAATTCCATTGCACTATAGTGAAAAAAAAAATCTATATTAATTTTCAAAGCAAAGACAATAAGCTTTTTATCGTGTATTGTAATATCTGATTCACTCACCTGGCAAGCAAAACACATGTACACCCACATATATACACACATCAATCCATTCTTCTAACATTATTTATTTCAGTAGTCTCTTGGGGGGGTTGTTCCCCCCTCAGGCTATTTATGAGTTTTGAAGAGAGCAATGGTAGCTTCGGTTATGCTGCCAAATTATATTTCTTACAGACTAACACTCCATTAACCCTTATTGTTGATAATAAAGCATTTCTTTTTGACTTCAGATGGGAGGGGGGAAATCAAAGGAGACATCTCACCGCTCTCTGAGGAAGTGAAGAAGCTTCCTGCTGCACAAGCACAACATAAGGAAAACAAAGATTTGGAAGGAGAACAAAAAGATGGAGCCACAGAGGGCCCAAAATCTTCCCAGCCATTCCAAAACTGATAGAAGAAGAGTTCTTGCCACTATCTGACATGTACATGTTGTTTCTCAACAATGGAATGTGTTCTTTGAAGACTGCAAATGTCTTTTGAGTCTGAAAAAAGCAGAACAAAATCAACTTCCAGTTTGAATTAATGTATATGAGTTCTTGACTTAAAACTGTAATGGAGTCCATAATTAGAAATAAGTCATGTCACTCATTTAAAGGGGGCTCATCACATGGTCAACAAGATTTTACAACATTTTTTTGAGCAAATATGGTAATCATAAAATAAAAACCACATTTCTTAAGTGAATGCTGCAATTGTTAAGTGAGCCCATCTTCCGCAATGGATTTTTTCGTTTTGTCAGAAACCCGAAGCAAATGCCTGCAAAGGCCCACAAGACTCTGCAAAGCAGAGGTGGTTCTCTCCAGTTTGGGCAAAATGGTAGTGGTGGCTGCGGGAGGCTCCACCCACCCTCCTCGACATAATGCGCAAGCACTGACCCGGCACATGAGAGTGAAGTGCTCATGTTTGCAAACTGGTAGGGAAGGTAAGTGAATCCCACTGCTTTTGCAAATGTGGGGTGGTTGCCGAATGCTCAAAATTCGATCACGTGACCACATGGAAGGCTGCCATCAGAACTTCGAATCCTGGCCATAAGTACCTTTTTTGAGGTCCATCAAAAAAAAACAACAACAACACACTTTTGAATAGTCGCTAAGCACTAAGTGTCTTGCTCTTCTCCGTGGGCTTGCCAAATCTTTTCAAACATAACCAAAATTGCACTGTACGTAAAGTTGGGAAACTCTCAAAAGCAGCATGGGAATGACAGAGGCCTGCGTTTACCCTATCCTGGGACATATATAATAATAATAATAAAATATAATATTATTATTATTATTATTATTATTATTATTATTATAATAACTCCGCCGTTGCCGGTCCCAAGCCCGGATGAGAAAGGAGGAAGGTTGGGATCAGGTTGGCATCTGGTCCCGTAAAAAAAACCCCGCCAACCCATACAATATGGTGAAAAAAACGAATAAGAATTCCATACCGCATCGGTCGTCGCGCGGGTTAACAAGGGCCGCGGCGGATGTTGGGGTCCCTGGACATCCGTCGACAAGTGGGCTACAAGTGGACCAGCCAACAAAACGACAAAATATAGTGCAGATGAAAACCGTGCCATAATGGCCTGTTACTACAACTCAGAGCCAGAAAAAAGAGGATATTTAAAGCGAATGTATGAATTATGGAAACAACAATATCCAGATTCTAATGTTAGTGAACAACGACTAGCAGATCAAAGGCGATTTATTATACGGAATAAAGTGTTTAGTGAAGTTGAACATGAGGAGATTCAGGCAAATTGCAAAACCCAAAAAACAATATCACAAGCGGAAATAACTGATATTCAAGACACAACTAAAGACACTATAGTAGAACTCCCAGAAGAAGCTCTCAGGGAGGAAATAACATCACCCACTAGAACCAGTTATCACTGAACCAACTGATGAACTAACTCAAAAACAAAAAGAATTGAAGGATAAGATCATGGAGCATTTCTGCTTAATGAGGAAAGGCAACGTTTACCATCACTAAAAACTGTGCCTAAGAAAATTTTGGCCCCTATCATGAAAATGGTTAATACAGTGTTTTCAACAATTGAACCGGGATCCATCTTGGAAACAAACCAGTTAATGTACAGCGCAGCTGTAATAGTCACTAATGAACTAGGCATTAAATTAAAGTACCTAGTCACACAACAGAAAAAGCATCAAAGCCAAACTGGAAAATCCGTTTAGAACAAAAAATCAAAAAATTAAGGGAGATGCTAGTAACTTAAAGAACATGCATGAGCAACGGCTTAAAAACAACAAAATCATAGATCGGCTAATCAGAAGATATAGATTGGATACAAGAAACATCAATGAAGCTGTAGAGATTGTAAAACAGCAGATAACAGCAACAGCTAGAAAAATTGAAAGATATGAGGCACGAATCATCCAATATAAACAAAATCAGCAATTTCGATCAGACCAACGGTGTTTTTATCAAAGTCTTAATGTGAATGGTGACACCAAAAGTGAAAAACCAGAAAAGCAGGCCACAGTTGAATTCTGGAAAGAATTGTGGGAAAATGCAAAGGACTACAACAAGGAAGCAAAGTGGATACATGACTTTGAGAAAAGCATTGGCAACAACAAATGCAAGTATTAGAAATAACAACTGAGATGATCAAAAATCGAGTTAAAAAGGTAAAGAATTGGACATCACCTGGAAAGGACCAATTACATGGTTTCTGGCTCAAATATCTGACCAGTTTACATGCAATATTGGCCAGGCAACTGAATGAAATTTTACAAAAGGGCCAAATTGATGAATGGTTGACAACTGGAAAAACATACTTGATTCAGAAAGATCCAACTAAAGGAACAACACCTGAAAACTATAGACCAATAACATGCTTGCCAACAACCTTCAAATTACTCACAGGCATTATTGCAGATAACATGATGGATTATTTGGAAACAAACAACATCTTGCCAGTAGAGCAAAAAGGCAACAAAAGAAGCAGGGGCACAAAAGATCAGCTTCTAATTGATAAAATGATATTAGAAAATTGTAAGAACAGAAAAACGAACTTGAATATGGTCTGGATTGATTACAAAAAGGCATTTGACTCACTGCCACATAGTTGGATCATAAAATGCTTAGAAACAACTGGCATTAGCAAAAATATTACATCCTTTACTGAAAAGGCAATGAAACAATGGAGAACTGAGTTGGCAGTAGGGAATGAGAGCTACGGAATGGTTAATATCAAGCGAGGAATTTTCCAGGGTGATTCACATTCACCTCTTCTCTTCATCATCGCAATGATCCCACTATCAGTAATCTTAAAAAAAATGAAATTAGGCTACCAAACAGCCAAAAAAGCTGAAAAAATTTCGCATTTACTATATATGGATGATTTGAAACTCTATGGAAAGTCAGAAATAGAAATCCAATCATTGACAAATACAGTCCGAGTATTCAGCACCGATATTTCAATGCAGTTTGGCATGGAAAAATGCGCCACTGTATCCATAAAAAGGGGCAAAATCACTGCATCTGAGGGAATTGAAATGCCCAATGGCCAACTAATTAAATGCAAAGAAAATGAAGCCTACAAATACTTAGGCATTCTGCAGTTGGATAACATCAAGCATGGAGAAGTAAAAACTATTGTCAGAAGAGTACACCAACAGAGTTAGGAAAATTTTGAAATCTAAATTGAATGGTGGAAATACAATCAAGGCCATAAATACCTGGGCAATACCAGTTATAACAGTGGTCCCCAACCCCCGGTCCGCGGACCGGTGCCGGCCGTGGAGTACCTGGCACCGGGCCGCGCAGCGGCCGGGGGCCATGATCGCTGCAGCGCCGGGGGCCATATTTGCAACTTTGTAGTCCTCATGAACGCGCCCTTTCTCTGCCCCCCCCCGCCGCCCCAGATGTGCGGGGCTGGGGGGGCGAGGGGAGGCCCGATCTCCCCCCCGCCCTCTTGCTCTGCTCGCCCCGGGAGGGAGGGGCGGCGGCGGCGGCCTCGGCCCGAACTTGGGATGCTGCTGGCGGAGGCTGCCTGGGAGACGAAACTTTGTCCGCGGACTCACCCGGCCCGCCTGCCCCGTGGAATGACGAGGGGGGTGGCAGGAGGGGGCGGCGGCGCTGCATTTTCCTCCCAAGGAGAAACTAAGGTTGCGGGGGGGAGGGGCGCAGCGCGGCCGTTTCGGGGAACTTGGGAGCTTCGCCGTTCCGAGAGGCGCTTCGCGCGCAGCCCCACCCAGGTGGGAGATGTTTTCCTCCACCGAGGCGGGGAGGGGGGGGCTTTACGTAAGACTCGCGGCGCAGCTCTGCCCCCCCTCCTGGAGTGTCACCTGCCTCCCGCCCCTCCCCCCCGCTCCTCCGCCGAAGCGCTTTTTGTGTCAGGCCGGCGGGGCTCTCGGGGACCCTTCGGCCGCAGCCCGCCTCTCCCCCTCTTCCCTTCATGGAGCGCGGCGCGGAGGCCCACCCCCTCAGAAGCAGCCGGCCTCCGCCGCGCCAGCCGCCCGCCCGCCCGAAGTAGGACACAGGGCCATCTTTTTCCCCCGCCGAACTGCAGCGAGGAAAAAGGGCTGCCCGAGCGAGCGGATCGCGGGGTCGGTTCCCCCTCCCTTCCCCCGGCAGCCGAGGAGGGGAGGCGGGCGGCCTCGCGGGCTGTCGGCCTTGGCGTGAAGGAAGCCCCCCCCCCCTGCGGAACGCGCGCCCAGGATGGCCGCCTTCCCACCCGCCGGTCCGGAAGGCCGAGGGAGGCTCGTCTGACTGGTCCGCGGCGATAAAAAGGTTGGGGACCACTGAGTTATAAGATACACAGCTGGCATAGTTAACTGGACACAAGCTGATTTGGACCTTTTGGACCGAAAAACCAGGAAACTAATGACAATGCACTACAGTTTACATCCACGTGGTGATACTGATAGACTATATCTGCCCCGAAAATCAGGTGGCAGAGGATTATTACAAGTGAAGCAAACAGTTGAGAGAAAAACGTGCACTGGCTGATTATTTAAAAGACACTCAAGAACATCTATTAATCGAAGTAAAGAACAAAAATCTACTGAAGGGCCAACAGACAAAACAAGAATACAGAAAAGATGTGATAAAATCAAGAATGGAGAGTTGGCAGAACAAAGCACTGCATGGTCAATTTCTGGAAAAAAAAAGATAAAGTGGACAGTGAACAAACTTGGTTATGGTTAAAAACAGGTACATTAAAGAAAACAGAGTCACTAATCCTGGCTGCGCAAGAACAAGCTATCCGCACAAATGCCATTAAGGCCAAAATCGAAAAATCCTCTGATGATGCCAAATGCAGACTTTGCAAAGAGCTGATGAAACTGTTGATCACATACTCAGCTGCTGTAAAAAAATCGCGCAGACTGATTATAATTGTGGCACAAGTCAGTAGCGCAAATGATCCATTGGAATTTGTGCAAAAATTATAATAAAACAGCAACAAACTGGTGGGAACATCAGCCTGAAAAAGTCACCGAATTACATTTAAAACAGTTAAAAATTGACAAAATCACCATCAGTCAAATGCAAAAAGCCGCACTGCTTGGATCTGCACGCATATTACGAAAATACGTTACGACGTCCTAGGCCCCTGGGTGGGGCCCGACTAGTAACCAATGCCAAATCCGGCGAAACAACTGGCCGCTGTGATACAATTGTATAATAATAATAAAAAATAACTCCACCATTGCCGGTCCCAAGCCCGGATGAGAAAGGAGGAGGGTTGGGGTCAGGTTGGCATCTGGTCCCATAAAAAAAAACCGCCAACCCATACAATATGGTGAAAAAAACAAATAAGAATTCCATACCACATCGTCGTCGCACGGTTTAACAAGGGCCGCAGCGGATGTTGGGGTCCCTGGACATCCATCGACAAGTGGGCTACAAGTGGACCAGCCAACAAAACGACAAAATATAGTGCAGATGAAATCTGTGCCATAATGGCCTGTTACTACAACTCAGAGCCAGAAAAAAGAGGCTATTTAAAGTGAATGTATGAATTATGGAAACAACAATATCCAGATTCAAATGTTAGTGAACAACGACTAGCAGATCAAAGGTGATTTATTATACGGAATAAAGTGTTTAGTAAAGTTGAACATAAGGAAATTCAGGCAAATTGCAAAACCCAAAAAACAATATCACAAGCGGAAATAACTGATATTCAAGACACAACTAAAGACATTATAGTAGAACTCCCAGAAGAAGCTCTCGGGGAGGAAATAACATCACCACCACTAGAACCAGTTATCACTGAACCAACTGATGAACTAACTCAAAAACAAAAAGAATTGAAGGATAAGATCATGGAGCATTTTCTGCTTAATGAGGAAAGGCAACGTTTACCATCACTAAAACTGTGCCTAAGAAAATTTTGGCCCCTATCATGAAAATGGTTAATGCAGTGTTTTCAACAATTGAACTGGAATCCATCTTGGAAACAAACCAGTTAATGTACAGCGCAGCTGTAATAGTCACTAATGACTAGGCATTAAAATTAAAGTACCTAGTCACACAACAGAAAAGCATCAAAGCCAAAGTGGAAAATCCGTTTAGAACAAAAAATCAAAAAATTAAGAGCAGATGCTAGTAACTTAAAGAACATGCATGAGCAACGCCTTAAAAACAACAAAATCATAGATCGGCTAATCAGAAGATATAGATTGGATACAAGAAACATCAATGAAGCTGTAGAGATTGTAAAACAGCATATAACAGCAACAGCTACAAAAATTGAAAGATATGAGGCACGAATCATCCAATATAAACAAAATCAGCAATTTCGATCAGACCAATGGTGTTTTTATCAAAGTCTTAATGTGAATGGTGACACTAAAAGTGAAAAACCAGAAAAACAGGCCACAGTTGAATTCTGGAAAGAATTGTGGGAAAATGCAAAGGACTACAACAAGGAAGCAAAGTGGATACATGACTTTGAGAAAAGCATTGGCAACAAACAAATGCAAGTATTAGAAATAACAACTGAGATGGTCAAAAATCGAGTAAAAAAGGTAAAGAATTGGACATCACCTGGAAAGGAGCAATTACTTGGTTTCTGGCTCAAATAGCTGACCAGTTTACATGCCATATTGGCCAGGCAACTGAATGAAATTTTACAAAAGGGCCAAATTGATGAATGGTTGACAACTGGAAAAACATACTTGATTCAGAAAGATGCAGCTAAAGGAACAACACCTGAAAACTACAGACCAATAACATGCTTGCCAACAACCTTCAAATTACTCACAGGCATTATTGCAGATAACATGATGTATTATTTGGAAACAAACAACATCTTGCCAGTAGAGCAAAAAGGCAACAAAGAAGGAGCAGGGGCACAAAAGATCAGCTTCTAATTGATAAAATGATATTAGAAAATTGTAAGAACAGAAAAACGAACTTGAATATGGTCTGGATTGATTACAAAAAGTCATTTGACTCACTGCCACATAGTTGGATCATAAAATGCTTAGAAACAACTGGCATTAGCAAAAATATTACATCCTTTACTGAAAAGGCGATGAAACAATGGAGAACTGAGTTGGCGGTAGGGAATGAGATCTACGGAATGGTTAATATCAAACGAGGAATTTTCCAGGGTGATTCACTTTCACCTCTTCTCTTCATCATCGCAATGATCCCACTATCAGTAATCTTAAAAAAAAATGAAATTAGGCTACCAAACAGCCAAAGAAGCTGAAAAAATTTCGCATTTACTACATATGGATGATTTGAAACTCTATGGAAAGTCAGAAATAGAAATCCAATCATTGACAAACACAGTCCGAGTATTCAGCACCGATATTGCAATGCAGTTTGGCATGGAAAAATGCACCACTGTATCCATAAAAAGGGGCAAAATCACTGCATGTGAGGGAATTGAAATGCCCAATGGCCAATTTATTAAATGCAAAGAAAATGAAGCCTACAAATACTTAGGCATTCTGCAGTTGGATAACATCAAGCATGGAGAAGTAAAACTATTGTCAGGCGAGAGTACACCAACAGAGTTAGGAAAATTTTGAAATCTAAATTGAATGGTGGAAATACAATCAAGGCCATAAATACCTGGCAATACCAATTATAAGATACACAGCTGGTATAGTTAACTGGACACAAGCTGATTTGGACCTTTTGGACCGAAAAACAAGGAAACTAATGACAATGCACTACAGTTTACATCCACGTGGTGATACTGATAGACTGTACCTGCCCCGAAAATCAGGTGGCAGAGGATTTTACAAGTGAAGCAAACAGTTGAAGAAGAAAAACATGCACTGGCTGATTATTTAAAAGAAAGTCAAGAACATCTATTAATCGAAGTAAAGAACAAAAATCTACTGAAGGCCCAACAGACGAAACAAGAATACAGAAAATATGTGATAAAATCAAGAATGGAGAGTTGGCAGAACAAAGCACTGCATGGCCAATTTCTGGAAAAAATAAAAGATAAAGTGGACAGTGAACAAACTTGGTTATGGTTAACAACAGGTACATTAAAGAAAGAAACAGAGTCACTAATCCTGGCTGCGCAAGAACAAGCTATCCGCACAAATGCCATCAAGGCTAAAATCGAAAAATCCTCTGATGATGCCAAATGCAGATTTTGCAAAGAAGTTGATGAAACTGTTGATCACATACTCAGCTGCTGTAAAAAAATCACGCAGACTGATTATAGATTGCGGCACAATTCAGTAGCACAAATGATCCATTGGAATTTGTGCAAAAATTATAATATTAAAACAGCAACAAACTGGTGGGAACATCAGCCTGAAAAAGTCACCGAAAATCAGATGGTCAAGATCTTGTGGGATTTCCGTATACAAACCGACAAAATACTGGCGCATAATACACCAGACATCACACTGGTTGAGAAAAATAAGGTCACAATCATAGACATCGCAATACCAGTGATAGCAGGGTCACCGAGAAGGAACATGAAAAATCGCAAGATACCAGGACTTAAAAATCGAAATTCAACAACTATGGCACAAACCAGCAGTGATAATTCCAGTGGTAATTGGCACACTGGGTGCTATTCCAAAAGCACTGGAATTACATTTAAAACAGTTAAAATTGACAAAATCACCATCAGTCAAATGCAAAAAGCCGCACTGCTTGGATCTGCACGCATATTACGAAAATACGTTACGACGTCCTAGGCCCCTGGGTGGGCCCGACTAGTAACCAATGCCAAATCCGGCGAAATAACTGGCCGCTGTGATACAATTGTATAATAATAATAATAATATAATAATAATAATAATATAACAAAACAACAACAACAACACAACAACAACACACAACAAAACGAGAAGGAACATGAAAAAATAGCAAAATACCAAGACTTAAAAATTGAAATTCAATGACTATGGCACAAACCAGCAGTGGTAATTCCAGTGTGATTGGCACACTGGGTGCTATTCCAAAAGCACTGGAATTACATTTAAAACAGTTAAAAATTGACAAAATCACCATCAGTCAAATGCAAAAAGCCGCACTGCTTGGATCTACACGCATATTACGAAAATACGTTGCGACATCCTAGGCCCCTGGGTGGGGCCCGACTAGTAACCAATGCCAAATCCGGCAAAACAACTGGCCGCTGTGGTACAATTATACAATTATTATTATTATTATTATTATTATTATTATTATTATTATTATTATTATTATCGTTGTTTGTTGTTGTTGTGTTGTCGTTGTTGTTATTGTTATTATTATTATTATTATACAATTGTATCACAGCGGCCAGTTGTTTCGCGCGATTTGGCATTGGTTACTAGTCGGGCCCCACCCAGAGGCCTAGGACGTCGTAACGTATTTTCTTAATATGCGTGCAGATCCAAGCAGTGCGGCTTTTTGCATTTGACTGATGGTGATTTTGTCAATTTTTAACTGTTTTAAATGTAATTCCAGTGCTTTTGGAATAGCACCCAGTGTGCCAATTACCACTGGAATTACCACTGCTGGTTTGTGCCATAGTCGTTGAATTTCGATTTTTAAGTCCTGGTATCTTGTGATTTTTTCATGTTCCTTCTCGGCGACCCTGCTATCACTTGGTATTGCGATGTCTATGATTGTGACCTTATTTTTCTCAACCAGTGTGATGTCTGGTGTATTATGCGCCAGTATTTTGTCGGTTTGTATACGGAAATCCCACAAGATCTTGACCATCTGATTTTCGGTGACTTTTTCAGGCTGATGTTCCCACCAGTTTGTTGCTGTTTTAATATTATAATTTTTGCACAAATTCCAATGGCTCATTTGTGCTACTGAATTGTGCCGCAATTTATAATCAGTCCGCGATTTTTTTACAGCAGCTGAGTATGTGATCAACACTTTCATCAGCTTCTTTGCAAAGTCTGCATTTGGCATCATCAGAGGATTTTTCGATTTTGGCCTTAATGGCATTTGTGCGGATAGCTTGTTCTTGCGCAACCAGGATTAGTGACTCTGTTTCTTTCTTTAATGAACCTGTTGTTAACCATAACCAAGTTTGTTCACTGTCCACTTTATCTTTTATTTTTTCCAGAAATTGGCCATGCAGTGCTTTGTTCTGCCAACTCTCCATTCTTGATTTTATCACATATTTTCTGTATTCTTGTTTCGTCTGTTGGGCCTTCAGTAGATTTTTGTTCTTTACTTCGATTAATAGATGTTCTTGACTTTCTTTTAAATAATCAGCCAGTGCATGTTTTTCTTCTTCAACTGTTTGCTTCACTTGTAATAATCCTCTGCCACCTGATTTTCGGGGCAGGTACAGTCTATCAGTATCACCACGTGGATGTAAACTGTAGTGCATTGTCATTAGTTTCCTGGTTTTTCGGTCCAAAAGGTCCAAATCAGCTTGTGTCCAGTTAACTATACCAGCTGTGTATCTTATAACTGGTATTGCCCAGGTATTTATGGCCTTGATTGTATTTCCACCATTCAATTTAGATTTCAAAATTTTCCTAACTCTGTTGGTGTACTCTCGCCTGACAATAGTTTTTACTTCTCCATGCTTGATGTTATCCAACTGCAGAATGCCTAAGTATTTGTAGGCTTCATTTTCTTTGCATTTAATTAATTGGCCATTGGGCATTTCAATTCCCTCACATGCAGTGATTTTGCCCCTTTTTATGGATACAGTGGCGCATTTTTCCATGCCAAACTGCATTGAAATATCGGTGCTGAATACTCGGACTGTGTTTGTCAATGATTGGATTTCTATTTCTGACTTTCCATAGAGTTTCAAATCATCCATATATAGTAAATGTGAAATTTTTTCAGCTTCTTTGGCTGTTTGGTAGCCTAATTTCATTTTTTTTAAGATTACTGATAGTGGGATCATTGCGATGATGAAGAGAAGAGGTGAAAGTGAATCACCCTGGAAAATTCCTCGCTTGATATTAACTATTCCGTAGATCTCATTCCCTACTGCCAACTCAGTTCTCCATTGTTTCATCGCCTTTTCAGTAAAGGATGTAATATTTTTGCTAATACCAGTTGTTTCTAAGCATTTTATGATCCAACTATGTGGCAGTGAGTCAAATGCCTTTTGTAATCAATCCAGACCATATTCAAGTTCGTTTTTCTGTTCTTACAATTTTCTAATATCATTTTATCAATTAGAAGCTGATCTTTGGTGCCCCTGCTCCTTCTTTTGTTGCCTTTTTGCTCTACTAGCAAGATGTTGTTTGTTTCCAAATAATCCATCATGTTATCTGCAATAATGCCTGTGAGTAATTTGAAGGTTGTTGGCAAGCATGTTATTGGTCTGTAGTTTTCAGGTGTTGTTCCTTTAGCTGCATCTTTCTGAATCAAGTATGTTTTTCCAGTTGTCAACCATTCATCAATTTGGCCCTTTTGTAAAATTTCATTCAGTTGCCTGGCCAATATTGCATGTAAACTGGTCAGATATTTGAGCCAGAAACCATGTAATTGGTCCTTTCCAGGTGATGTCCAATTCTTTACCTTTTTAACTCGATTTTTGACCATCTCAGTTGTTATTTCTAATACTTGCATTTGCTTGTTGCCAATGCTTTTCTCAAAGTCATGTATCCACTTTGCTTCCTTGTTGTAGTCCTTTGCATTTTCCCACAATTCTTTCCAGAATTCAACTGTGGCCTGTTTTTCTGGTTTTTCACTTTTGGTGTCACCATTTACATTAAGACTTTGATAAAAACGCCGTTGGTCTGATCGAAATTGCTGATTTTGTTTATATTGGATGATTCGTGCCTCATATCTTTCAATTTTTCTAGCTGTTGCTGTTATCTGCTGTTTTACAATCTCTACAGCTTCATTGATGTTTCTTGTATCCAATCTATATCGTCTGATTAGCCGATCTATGATTTTGTTGTTTTTAAGCCGTTGCTCATGCATGTTCTTTAAGTTACTAGCATCTGCTCTTAATTTTTTGATTTTTTGTTCTAAACGGATTTTCCACTTTGGCTTTGATGCTTTTTCTGTTGTGTGACTAGGTACTTTAATTTTAATGCCTAGTTCATTAGTGACTATTACAGCTGCGCTGCACATTAACTGGTTTGTTTCCAAGATGGATCCCGGTTCAATTGTTGAAAACACTGCATTAACCATTTTCATGATAGGGGCCAAAATTTTCTTAGGCACAGTTTTTAGTGATGGTAAACGTTGCCTTTCCTCATTAAGCAGAAAATGCTCCATGATCTTATCCTTCAATTCTTTTTGTTTTTGAGTTAGTTCATCAGTTGGTTCAGTGATAACTGGTTCTAGTGGTGGTGATGTTATTTCCTCCCCGAGAGCTTCTTCTGGGAGTTCTACTATAATGTCTTTAGTTGTGTCTTGAATATCAGTTATTTCCGCTTGTGATATTGTTTTTTGGGTTTTGCAATTTGCCTGAATTTCCTCATGTTCAACTTCACTAAACACTTTATTCCCTATAATAAATCGCCTTTGATCTGCTAGTCGTTGTTCACTAACATTTGAATCTGGATATTGTTGTTTCCATAATTCATACATTCGCTTTAAATAGCCTCTTTTTTCTGGCTCTGAGTTGTAGTAACAGGCCATTATGGCACGGTTTTCATCTGCACTATATTTTTGTCGTTTTGTTGGCTGGTCCACTTGTAGCCCACTTGTCGACGGATGTCCAGGGACCCCAACATCCGCCGCGGCCCTTGTTAACCCGCGCGACGACCGATGCGGTATGGAATTCTTATTTGTTTTTTTCACCATATTGTATGGGTTGGCGGGGGTTTTTTTACGGGACCAGATGCCAACCTGACCCCAACCCTCCTCCTTTCTCATCCGGGCTTGGGACCGGCAACGGCGGAGTTGTTGTTGTTGTTGTTGTTGTTGTTGTTTTATATTATTATTATTATTATTATTATTTTATTATTCAGGCAACTCCGCCGTTGCCGGTCCCAAGCCCGGATGAGAAAGGAGGAGGGTTGGGGTCAGGTTGGCATCTGGTCCCATAAAAAAACCCCGCCAACCCATACAATATGGTGAAAAAACGAATAAGAATTCCATACTGCATCGGTCGTTGCACGGGTTAACAAGGGCTGCGGCGGATGTTGGGGTCCCTGGACATCCGTCGACAAGTAGGCTACAAGTGGACCAGCCAACAAAATGACAAAAATATAGTGCAGATGAAAACTGTGCCATAATGGCCTGTTACTACAACTCAGAGCCAGAAAAAAGGCTATTTAAAGCGAATGTATGAATTATGGAAACAACAATATCCAGATTCAAATGTTAGTGAACAACGACTAGCAGATCAAAGGCGATTTATTATACGGAATAAAGTGTTTAGTGAAGTTGAACATGAGGAAATTCAGGCAAATTGCAAAACCCAAAAAACAATATCACAAGCAGAAATAACTGATATTCAAGACACAACTAAAGACATTATAGTAGAACTCCCAGAAGAAGTTCTCGGGGGGGGGAAATAACACCACCACCACTAGAACTAGTTATCACTGAACCAATTGATGAACTAACTCAAAAACAAAAAGAATTGAAGGATAAGATCATGGAGCATTTTCTGCTTAATGAGGAAAGGCAACGTTCACCATCACTAAAAACTGTGCCTAAGAAAATTTTAGCCCCTATCATGAAAATGGTTAATGCAGTGTTTTCAACAATTGAATCGGGATCCAGCTTGGAAATGAACCAGCTAATGTACAGTGCAGCTGTAATAGTCACTAATGAACTAGGCATTAAAATCAAAGTACCTAGTCACACAACAGAAAAAGCATCAAAGCCAAAGTGGAAAATCCGATTAGAACAAAAAGTCAAAAAATTAAGGGCAGATGCTAGTAACTTAAAGAACATGCATGAGCAACGCCTTAAAAACAACAAACCATAGATTGGCTAATCAGAAGATATAGATTGGATACAAGAAACATCAATGAACCTGTAGAGATTGTAAAACAGCAGATAACAGCAACAGCTAGAAAAATTGAAAGATATGAGGCACGAATCATCCAATATAAACAAAATCAGCAATTTTGATCAAACCAACGGTGTTTTTATCAGTCTTAATGTGAATGGTGATACCAAAAGTGAAAAACCAGAAAAGCAGGCCACAGTTGAATTCTGGAAAGAATTGTGGGAAAATGCAAAGGACTACAACAAGGAAGCAAAGTGGATACATGACTTTGAGAAAAGCATTGGCAACAAACAAATGCAAGTATTAGAAATAACAGCTGAGATGGTCAAAAATCGAGTTAAAAAGGTAAAGAATTGGACATCACCTGGAAAGGACCAATTACATGGTTTCTGGCTCAAATATCTGACCAGTTTACATGCAATATTGGCCAGGCAACTGAATGAAATTTTACAAAAGGGCCAAATTGATGAATGGTTGACAACTGGAAAAACATACTTGATTCAGAAAGATGCAACTAAAGGAACAACACCTGAAAACTACAGACCAATAACATGCTTGCCAACAACCTTCAAATTAATCACAGGCATTATTGCAGATAACATGATGGATTATTTGGAAACAAACAACATCTTGCCAGTAGAACAAAAAGGCAACAAAAGAAGGAGCAGGGGCACAAAAGATCAGCTTCTAATGATAAAATGATATTAGAAAATTGGTAAGAACAGAAAAATGAACTTGAATATGGTCTGGATTGATTACAAAAAGGCATTTGACCTCACTGCCACATAGTTGGATCATAAAATGCTTAGAAACAACTGCATTAGCAAAAATATTACATCCGAAAATCTGCTTGGATCTGCACGCATATTACGAAAATACGTTACGACGTCCTAGGCCCCTGGGTGGGGCCCGACTAGTAACCAATGCCAAATCCGGCGAAACAACTGGCCGCTGTGATACAATTGAATATAATAATAGAAATATCATGAATTGAAAACAATTTTGCATACCATCCCAACTTTAGCATTGAAGTGTCACGGGACCAGGGGTGGGTGTCTCGCCCGTTCCAACCGGTTCGGTTGGAATGGGCCAGCGGTGTCCTCCTGCACGCGTATGGTGCACGCATGCATACTAGCATCTGTGCGATGCTCCAGCTGCTCCTGGAGGATCGCACAGGCGCTGTATGCGTCCTGCGCATGCGTGGAAGCGCAGAACTTGTCAAAACCGGGGTAAGAAGCGCGGGGCGGGTGGGTGGGCCCTTCGCCGTTCCCGGAAGTTACTTACTTCCAGTTCGCCGACCAACCGGTTTGCAGGGACCGCCGCGAACCGGTTGAAACCCACCCCTGCACGGGACAATGTATTTTACACTTTCTTTTGAAGCTTCTAAATTTCAATAAGTAGCAGCTGATGCAAGTATAGAAAGTTAGCACCCACCTTTCTCCTAAAGAATGAGGAAATATTAAAAAGGCAGAATATATATTTTCCTGGATCAGAAAGGAAAAACATTAAAAACAAAGAGCAGCTCCCTGCAGCTCCCTGCCCCAGCAGATATTTGGTGCCACATTAAGACTGTGCCAACCAATCTACAAAAACACCTCAGCTCCAGGGTGATGGGATTAAGACATGACCCTCCAAGACATAATAAGATAGTAGACATAATCTATCAGAAGAGCTCACCACTTGGCACAAAAAAGCCCCTTTATTACATCACCCAGCAAGGTTCAATCAAACTTGATTCAGACAAACATGACTCCACATGGGAAGTCTAATTGCAACCAATAGAATACATGTTCTTGCCACAGGAACAGGAAGCTCAAGGGAAGGCCCAAGAGAGGTATAAATACCACTCACTCTCCACTTCATGTGGTCAGTCTACCTAGAATCACATGTGCTTGGTGGTTCTGCTTCACCATAAATCATCTTTCCAATCAGCCTCCATGTTTCCAGTGTCTTTCTCCCCACTTGGAACTGAGCCCAGATGGACATTTCGTCCGACACAAGATTTCAAAAGAATGCCAGGAGCAACAAATTAGATTTTTGTTTGTTCACAGAAGCAAGCATGAAATCATAATTACTCCCCCCTTTTTTTTCTTTAATTGCTTCATTGCTAGCCTTAAAAGGATTGGTTAGAGTTAGAGAGGGAAGATTTCATTATCGTAGTTGAATAGAAGATCTCAAAAATGCATGAGAATTGCAAGTTTTTAGTTTTGATTGTGAACCATGATGATCCCAGAGAAAGGGGCTAGTAACAAAAGAAGTTAGGAAGTCCAAAAATCAAAGTCAGTCATCTGCCTTGATAGTTTTACATTCCATCGTTTATTTAAAAATGTAAGTAATGGTTTTTGTTTTAGATACACACCTCCTTAACATGTATGAAACACCCTGGAGAATTACAGAAGATGGCATGGCCCTGATTTCATTGCTAAAGAAGACTTGAAGAAGGTCTGTTTATGTAGTGCTGAGCATAAAAACACAAATTTTAATGGCAACTAATCATAACCATTCCTAATTAATGGGACAAAATATTTAATTTTAAAACATTTAATGTTCTGTTTTTGTTTCATTTCAGTCTTAAATTCAAGACGTTGACTAAAACAATTATTTTACGACATTGACTAAAACAATTGCTGTTTCTAAATCATGCATTTATGTTCTAAAACTCTTATATTATGAGCCAAGGACACAGTTTTCAGACTTATTATTCAGCCTTTGCAAAGACAAATATAGAGATATTTGTTCTCCATTCAAAAATAAAATAAAATAAAAATTTGTTCTAACTGACAATTTTGTTTTGCTGTTTGTTCTGCTTTGTAATAATTTCCCCCTGATTTGTATTCACTATATCTGATAATTGTACCTTCTATTCTGTTAAATTAGTTATCTATGGAGTTGATTTTGTCTTTTTCTTGAAAAGTTTAATTAAAAAGAGAGAGAGAGAAGAGAGAAAAGTGTACCTCTCCTCTGTTAAAAAGGTGTGTGCTAAATCAAACAGTATCACATCCACAATAAAAATTAACCTAGATTGGCAATGTTTGAAAGCAATATAAGCAAATAAAGCATTTTCTTTAGATGCTAGAAATAGGGGGAAGATAGAATTCAAACACAATCAGAAATCTTTTGTAATTTGTGTTAGAAGTTACCTATTTTAGATCAAGTTCTGCATAGTTAAATATTAACTTTTGTGTCAGATTTTCCTGGTATGAGCAGTTTACACATCTAGTTCCTAATTACCCCATCACTTCACCAGTAAATGCTGATGTTAGCATTGATCCAACACATCAGTCTTGTGATACATTCTTATGATAATTTTCCAGGACTATGAAAACAAATTCAGTATATTCTACATCAGGGGTGTCAAACTCAAGGCCTGTGGGTCAGATCCGGCCCACAGGGTACTTAGATCTGGCCCATGGGCCACCCTAGATAGAACAGTGAAGGGACAGCCTGTGGTGCCTCTGCCAGCAAAAATGGAGCTCTGGAGAGCCTATTTTGCTGGCAAAGTGCTCAGGCCACCATAACACCCCCCCCCAACACGAGTGATGTCGAGCTGGCCACACCTATCCTGGCCACACCATCCTGGCCATGGCCCATCCTGCCCCCCTGAAATTAAACACAAGCCCGATGCAGCCCTCAATGAAATCGAGTTTGACATCCCTATTCTACAGAAGAGTAAAGCAGATCACACTGGCCCTTATTTATTTTATTGATGTTTACAGTTTTTATTAGCTTATAATTAAAATACAAAATACTGGCTTACTGATGTGACTGACATTTAGAGGTATCCAGTATTTATATATTAACATTTAGTCATTTTAGAGGGGGGAGTGCATCTTATAGTGTGAAAAAATATGGTAAATGAGGAAGCACCATAAGATACTTGTTGAAGAGCCTATGCAAGTAAATTAAAACAACTGTTGTCTGACACTTTGCTAATTCACCAATAAATTTCATATAGTAGTTGGTAAAAAGGTAAAGGTAAAGATTTACCTGTCAGTGGTGTCCTACTCTAAGGCATGGTGCTCCTATCTGTTTCTTGACTGAGGGAGCCAGCATTGACCAAAGACAATTTCCATGGTCATGTATCCAGAATGGCTATGCATCAAATGTGCACAGAACACTGTTACCTTCTCACTGGAGTGGTATCTATTTACCTACTTGCATTTGTATGCTTTCGACCTGCTAGGTGGGCAGAAGCTGGGAGTAACGAAAGTCACCTCATTGCATGGAACTCAGTCTCGAACCTGGGCTGTCAGCTCTCCAGCTGGCAAGCTCGGAAGGGTCTTAAACCACTGAGCCATAGTAGCTGGACAGCCATAGAATCCTCCAGCAACTAATATTATTCTGTTTCATTCATCCTCTTGCATGTGAAATGTATTACCCCACAATTCTCAGAGGATGACATCCTGCCATAAAATATATTTAATGTGCAATAATAGTGTCACTTTACAGGGTCATTTAAACTGTTCTTCAGATAAGAAAAGAAAACGTCTATTAGATTATATGTAAGAAAAGAGAATATAGATTGTATTCAAGAGAATAATCTCTTGAAAAGGATTGTGCTTCAGTCCCAAGGCAGAAAATCAAGGAACCATGAATGATTCAAGCATCCAATCGATACTAATGTTTCATTCTTAAAATGAAAAGTTATAATAATGGGATGACAAGTTGAAATCTTCTGATATGCTATCTAATCTGAGAGCCTGCCCATAGTGCTTTTATCTTTTATTTCATACATGTGATGCATCCATGTGCAAAAGAAATTGCCCATTAGCTTCAGGAACAGATTGCAACAGCCTTAGCTGAAATAACTGAGATTAAAGGCTTCCCATAATAGATTATCAATCTCTCACATCACTGGGTAAGAATTTATACATTCCTTCATGGTGAATGCCTTCAATTCAGTAACATTGGAAGGTTTTCTAGCATGAACTGCTCATTTCAGGTCCTGCCAAAGATTCATATGGGATTTCGGTCTGGGTATCTCAGAGAACTGAGTATGTTGTTCTTATTTCATTCTGTCATGAATTCACTTCTATGTTAGGAAACAATATCTTGATCAGTGGTGGGATTCAAATTTTTTTACTACAGGTTCTGTGGGTGTGGCTTGGTGGGCATAGCAGTGGAAGGATACTGTAAAAATCTCCATTCCCTCCTCACTCCAGGGGAAGGCTACTACAAAATCCCCATTTTCCTCCCGATCAGCTGGGACTCTGGAGGCAGAGAATAGATGGGGGAGGTATTACCAGTTCTCCAAAGTACTCAAAATTTCCGCTACCAGTTCTATAGAACTTGTCAGAACCTGCTGAATACCACCTCTGGTCTTGATGCAGAAATCAATTATTTATACTTGACATTTGGCAATAAACAGAGATCTTATAGTCTACCTGTAGATGTCCCAAAACTGAATTGATGTTTCCTTCAATGATGGTAAAGTTCTAAGGCAGCAAATTATCCCAAACCGTGACTCTACGATTTCATTGTTTGACAATGGCTTGAACTCATGTTTCCTGTTTTCTAGCCTGGTGCCTTAACCACTAACCCGAACTGATTCTCTCTAAATTCCTACTTATTTAAAGTTGATAACTGTAGTGATACAGAAAATGGCAAAACTTGGTTGTTTAGTGAGAAGACGTTGTATCTTATTGGAATACATAGTAAATGACCATACTAATTGTCAAAAAGGTAACATGTTCAACAAGCAAAAATATACAAACATGCTTTTCAATATTTTATGGTATTCGGTTAAATTAAAACGTAATAGTGTCAAGATGTAGAGCACAATTAATATGCTAATTGTATTATTGTGTTCTTTTGAAATCGTATTAAATATTTCATGATCCAGAGTTTCATTAAAAAAAAATTAAAATAGTACATGACAAAATTATGGAGGGCATTGTTCTCATGCAAAGCAGTGTGGAAAGTAATGAACTTTGAGAAAATTGAAAATAAGATTAGCTAACATAAAAGTATTGTAGAATTAATAATTTAGTTGAAATGTGGCTTTAACATTTTAAAAGAGAGTGTTATAAATTAGAGGAAGAATTGTTTTGTGATGAGAAACCCAGGTTAAAAGGATCCGTTTTCACAATGTATTATTCCAAACAGAAGTTCTGAATTGAATTGGAGATATTCCAGCTAAAAAAATCTAGATCAGGGTTGGCAAACTCGATTTCATTGAGGGTCTTGTGGATTGTGTTTGACCTTGGTGGGCCAGGGTAGGCATTATCAGGGTGGGCATGGCCAGCTTAATGTCACTCATGTTGGGGCCACCTGTGGTAGCCCAAGCGCTCTGCTGGCAAAAACAGGCTCCCAAGCTGTTTTCAGCTGCCACGGCTTCCTGCAACCCTCTGCCAGTGAAAATGGAGCTTGGGAGGGATGCCCGTGGCCTCCAAGAGCTCAATTTTCAGCTTTGACTGCATCTGTAAATCCCTGCCAGTGAAAACAGAGCTTGGGAGAGGTACCACAGGTCAATCCTTTGCTGTTTCCAGGGTGGCCATGCAGGCCAGTTCTAAGTACCCCACAGGCTGGATCCGGGCCGTGGACCTTGAGTTTGACACCCCTGGACTAGATGAAAAATATTTTCTTAATTCTGTTTTATAAAATGTATTGATTATCACACCATATGACGGGCTGAACAAAGGGCTTTATTTGTGCAGTTAGGGTGACTGTTGTTATTTTACTGGAAATATATTCATGATGCCTACCTAGAAGGCCTTTACTTTTCAATCTGACCTTGTAAACAACACACAGAAGCTATGCCTGTATAGATCAGGTAAAGTTGGCTTGTTTGGGGATATTTGAAGACATCTGAAAGGGTTGATATGTTTTTATTCTCATTTCAAAGACTTTATGCCTTTTGGTACTGGTTCTTGAATCAGTTTTTGAAATCATGTAAACATTTGCAGGATAGTAAATAATTATGACATGAGATATGTAATTGTAGATGAAGGAGTTTTGAAATCATTACGGCATGTTTATAGATGAAGGAGTCCCCCTTGTGTATTTTACTCCACTAGTTGTTGTTGACTGTAGGGGGCAATGTTAATTTCTGTTCCAAGGCTATTGAGCCAGCACTGTCTGAAGACATTTCCATGTTCATGTGGCCAGCATGATGTCATAGAGCACTGGTACCTTCCCACTGAAGTGATACCTATTTATCTACTTGCATTTGCATGCTTTCAAACTGCTCGGTTGGCAGCAGCTGGATGGGAACTCGCCTTGTCACATGGAACTCAGGTCTCGAACTTGGGCTTCCCAGCTGACATATAAATAGGCATATAAATAAAATAAACATAAAAATAAACATCAAGCCCAGAGCCTTAGCTACTGAGCCACTACACAGCCTCATTTATAGATGAAGAAGAAACATAATTGCAGATTGGACAGGCTGCATATGTGCATTTTTTGTTACTGTAGCGGTAGTATGCTGATCAAGGACAGGCTAAGTTACACTGAGAGAATTACTCTCTGTATCGCTTATGAAGACAGCCAATTTGGGGTATTGGTGTTGATTCCGGTATAATTAACAGAGTAGGTCTGTATATAGAGGAACATATAAAAATGACTGTAACCTTTGGCAGGCCAATATAACAGATATATGTTCTGATGGCTGGGCATCTTGCAATCTGTCTCTGTTAGATCAAATTTGGCGTCTTTCAAAACCCTTCAATCTTTCAAAACTCTTCAATTGAGTTACATGAATTCTAAAATCTGGACTCATCCATCGTTCTGAAAAAAATAGTCTGGGTGTTGAAACTCATTTTAACAGCACATTTTTTGCAATATTTGAGGATCTCAGTAAAGTCAGCTCAAAAGGCACAGGACATTGGATTATTTATCAGTTCTGCTTTTTGGTTTATCGAATTTTCCCAGTTCTCTTGTGGAGCGACTCTTTCTGTCTCTATTTTCAAAAAACATAATTCATCGCCAATAGCACTTTATCATAAATATGATTATCTACAGGGTAGGCAGCCCAGATCATTTGAAAGGTATGTTTAAAAAAAAAAAAATCTTGGTGTAAGCAAAGTGCCTCTCTTCAAAGCAGCTGTATCTACTGCAAGATTTTAGGAAGCACTGAAATCATTGGAAGCACCGTGGAAGCACATGTAGAAAGGACCTGAGAAAAACTTTGCAGAAGCCATACTGAGTCTTTCAGTAGATACAGAAAGACTCAGTATGGCTTCTGGAAAGTTTTTCTCAGGTCTTTTCCACATGTGCTTCCACAGTGCTTCCAATGATCTCAGTGCTTCCTAAATTAGGCAACAACTAGTTTCCAACAACAATCCATCAAAGTACTCTGTTTTTCCCCCTCTTCTCCCCCCCCCCCCGCTCCCAGACCCCAGCACTGGCTATAGAGCCCTTTCCCTCTCTTCTCTCCCACAGATAACTGTAACAGCATGAAAGCTCTTTTGCAGGCAAATAAAAGTTACAGAATATACTTTCTTCTCATCATGAAGTGACATCAGTCTGCAAGAAGTGGAAGAGCAAAAGAAGGCACAACACTTGGGCCTGCTGCAGTGGGTATAGGGGCTCCGTGAAGGACCCAGCATAAGAAGGCTCAAGAAGAGGGCTACGAAGAGCTAGAAACACATAATAATTGTGCAAACAGCTGAGAAAGGAAACAGCTGCATTAACATTTCCAGAGAGGTGGCTGCTTTCACACTTCAAGGGCGGATGCATCATTTGTATCAAGGCACTGTCATGTGTGTCCCGTCCCCCCCTTCACGTTGAATGCAAACAGAGAGTCAGTTTGTTTGGTGAAAAACTTTATCGCTATCTAATCTTACTGATAACCAGCACTAAATGACAATGATACAAAGGTAAGCAAATCCAAGTCAGTTCTAACCAAGTTAACACCATCACTCATATATATACCATTACCCCACCAGCTCCACCCACAACTCCACCCAGATGACACCCAACCACCATCACCAATCACCATGACCCACCCCCTCAGCCACAACCCCACTCAGTGTAATCATAGCCTCCTTCTTGGTTAGCTGCATCCAAGCAGAAGAATTACGTCAGAGTAGGCAGTTGCACCTGAGTAGAAGAATTACATCAGAGTAGGCAGTTGTACCCAAGTAGAAAAGTTACTCTGCAGAGCGGTGAGGGAAGCCTTGCAGAGCCACATGCAGCTACAGGCTCTGCCAATATCAGAGAGACAACATCAACATGGCAGTGTTGGTGGCGTGTAAGCATGGCTGAGTGGGCGTGGCGATGGATTGGGCTCCCCCCTGAATGGCAGCCCGAGGGCTGACATGCACTTTGCAAAGTGGCCCTGTCAAATGGTTTGTATAGAGAGGGAAAAAATGATTGGATCCAGCATGGTGTAGGAGAAACAGTGGAATGGTCATCACCACTTGCCTGAACAGAGTTATACCAGCAAAACCACTCTGCCAGTAAAACGTCAACTCAGCAAAATGTTGATGAAGATTCTTATCCATCCAGGCAGAGTTGTCTAGAAGATGAGTCATCACTCCTGAACATTTTTTTTTGTTTGTTTGAAAGATTTCACTGCTTATCCAAGTAGTTTCTTCAGTAGAAGAAGCCAGAGTTCTGAAAGAGGTGTGTTGAGGCTCTTTAATTGCTTATAAAATTTTCTTCATAACATTTATGTCAAATGTTTAGAGAAAGATGTCATATGATCTGCTGTTCTACCAAATAAATTTAACACCGTGACTTACAGATTTATCATTCATAATAATATTATATTACTAACCGTAGAGAGGAGAAGGAGAAAAATGCCCCGGTAACTAAAAAGTAAGGGCTACCACCTTTCCTGAGAACTCCTGAGAACTCCTTCAAAGTGGGTGATGCCAGAGGTGGTATTCCGCTACCGGTTCTAGCGAAATAGGGGGCATAGTAAGCCTGAAGCCCATCTGTGAGCTCTTGCCAGGAGAGGTCATAAACCGCTCTTGGGGCGGCAAAAGACCTTGCGGTGGCAAACATTTCCGGACCGCAAGCTGTAAGAAAAAATCCGCACTTTCGCGCTTGAGAATAACCCTGGTGGTTATTTGCGATCAGAAAGCACTCAAACCTTTCCAGGAATGCTTCCCAAGTCTCACCTCCGACTCCAAAAGGTGCAAAAGTAGGCATACCAGCCATGACGGTGAGGAGAACTCTAAACAACTGAGAGAAGAAAATTGCAGTTGATTTTCTTCAGGTTACAGGTCCCCAGTCTTCGTCGCCAGTATTATAACTGAAAAAACCAAGCAGGTCCTTTAAAACAGTGGTCTCCAACCTTGGCAACTTTAAGACCTGTGGACTTCAACTCCCAGAGTTCCTCAGCCAGCTTTGCTGGCTGAGGAACTCTGGGAGTTGAAGTCCACAAGTCTTAAAGTTACCAAGGTTGGAGACCACTGCTTTAAAACACTGTAACCTTTATTCAGTAGCTGAAGGAGTGTAACAAAACTCGCAACAATGTATTAAATGAAAGCCGGCTAGGCGGCTGCAGGAACAGCTGAAACAATATAGCAATCAGCAAGGTTGTTGCTCTAACAAGACAGTTAACTGTTTAAACGGCTTGCCTTTTATACTGCAAGCACCTGGCTCGTGTTACAGCTCGCGCGGATGACAGCTCGGCAACTGACAGGCGCGTCTGATTGGCTAAGACGCGCCTGGCTGCTTCCGAGCTGTCATTCGTAACAGCGAGGACTTTCTTCAATACACAACACTTCTTCCCCCCCAGCTGTGCGCAAGCACGCGTAGTCTTTTAAATAAGCAGGGGAACGACGGATTCGCTCAGACCGCCTTAATTCTATTGCAGGCGGATCCTGGCAACGATGTCCTTGTGGTAATTGTGGAGGAATTGCATAACTAAAAGGTGAAGTGTGTGGATGAGACATGGTGGCAGATGATGCTGGAGGGGCATGAGGCTGGTAGTCTGCCTCTGAGGGGTTTGGGCTATGTATATAAGGATCTGGAACCCTTGGAATGGGAGGAGCATTTACACCGGCTAGATTTTGTTGAACTTGCAGTTGAAACCCTTGAACATCCGCTTGAGAAGCTACGGCTGCTGTCTTCCGTTTCCTCAATTGATCCAGGTGTCTTCGCCATGAGGATCCATCGGATAAGTCAACCCTATAGGAAACGGGTCCTGTTATTTGTGATATAACTGCTGGAACCCATCTCAAGTCCCCTCCATAATTTCTAGCCCAAACTAGATCCCCCAGTTGGAAAGAACGGGATGGGGTTGGAGGCCCCAGGTTGCCAGACTGAATTCCTGAATAGACGGGATGCAATCTATCCAGGGTGGTCCGCAGGCGCCTGCCCATCAACATCTCCGCGGGGCTCTTCTGTGTCAGAGGGCAAGGTGTGGAATGCTGTGCCAATAAGTAAGCATCCACCCTAGCCTGCCAGTCACCACGGTTTAGCTGGCCCAAAGCCTCCTTGGCCGATCTAACCGCCCTTTCCGCTCGGCCATTGCTTGCCGGGTGGTAAGGGGCAACCAGCGCATGTCGTACCCCTAGTTCGGCCAGGAAAGTTTGAAAAGTTGTGGCTGTAAATTGCGGGCCGTTGTCAGACACCACTGTGTCTGGCAACCCATGGGTTGCGAACAACCGTCGCAAAGCTCGCACCGTGCTGTCAGATGTGGTGGAGTGCATTAGCAATACTTCCACCCATCGAGAGTACGCATCCACAACTATAAGGAAAACCTGCCCATGGAATGGACCAGCGAAATCAATATGTAACCTAGACCAAGGCCCTCGAGGCATCTCCCATTCCCGGGAGGGAGAGGAAGGAGGAGAAGGCCGGGACTGTTGGCATGTCTCACATTTGGCAACCCAGGCTTCAATGTCGGCATCTAACCCTGGCCACCAAACAAAACTGCGAGCAAGAGCTTTCATTCTACTGACCCCAGGATGACTTTCATGAAGGCGTTGCAAAATCTGTTGTTGCAGGACCGTTGGGATGACCACACGGTCGGCCCACAACAGGCAGCCGGAATGAATTGAAAGCTCTGCTTGTCTGTTTTTAAAATGTTTGAATTGAGGTGGTAATGTACCAGAAGGCCAACCTCTCAGGACCCAATTAAGAAGTTTTGCCAAAGTAGGGTCAGACCGAGAGTGGGCTGCTATGTCTGTAGCAGACAAAGGCAATTCTAGCTCTGCAATTGCCAAAACTGAAAGGCAAGGAACTGGTTTAACTTCCTTCAATGGAAGTGGGCAGCGACTCAGGGCATCTGCATGCCCTATCTGCTTGCCCGGACGGTATCGTAAGGCGTAGGAGTACGCCGCTAAGAATTCCGTCCATCGTGTCATTCTTGGGGATAGAATAGGAGGGGTCGGCTTATCACCTGCCAAAAGCCCAAGGAGTGGCTTATGGTCTGTAAACAAGGTGAAATGCCGCCCGTATAAGTAATCGTGGAATTTTTTAATTCCTGACACTGCAGCTAGAGCCTCCTTGTCAATTTGGCTGTAATTCCTTTCTGCTGATGACAGTGTCCGGGAGTAAAAAGCTATGGGAGCTTCTGAACCATTGGGCAGGACATGGCTCAGAACGGCTCCCAAACCCACGGGCGAGGCATCACATGCTAGAGTCAGAGGCATCTTGTCACTGTATTGGACTAAGACTGCATCTGACGTCAGCAGGGATTTGACAGCTGCGAACGCTTGTGCTTCGCGGCTGCCCCATTGCCAAGGCGCTGATCGGTCCAGCAACCGATGCAGGGGCTCGGCCAGTGATGCCTTGTGTGGAATGAAAGGTGCATAAAAATTTAAAAGCCCCAGGAACGATTGTAGCTGCGCCTTGGAAGTTGGAGCAGGTGCGTCCCTGATAGCTGCCAATTTTGAAGGGGTAGGGTGAATTCCCTGGGCGTCAATTGTGAAGCCCAGAAATTCCACTTGGGGAACAGCAAAGAAACACTTGCTGCGTTTCAATTTAAGTCCCGCGCCCCTGAAACGGTCGAGGACTTTCCTTAGAATTTTGATGAGGTCTGATCGGCTGTTTGCGGCGATCAGAACGTCATCAAAATATGGTACCACTCCTGGAAGCCCATGGAGCAACCGCTCCATGAGACTCTGGAAAATCCCTGGGGCAACGGATACGCCAAATTGTAGGCGGCGACAACGGAAAGCCCCCCGGTGGGTGACGATGGTTTGGGCAGCCGCCGCATCGTCATCCACAGGAAGCTGCTGGTAGGCTTGCGCCATATCCAGTTTGGCAAAAATACAACCCTGCCCCAGGGAATGGAGCAGATGTTGTACAACAGGGACTGGATATGGGTTTGCTTGCAAGGCGAGGTTGATGGTGGATTTGTAGTCGGCACAGACCCTAATGGAGCCGTCGGGCTTCACTGGAATGACAATTGGGGTCTCCCACGGTGAATGGTCGACTGGCTCCAGTATGCCTTGTGCCACGAGCTTGTCGAGCTCGGCTTCAACCTTGGGCCTTAAAGCAAAAGGCACCCTGCGGGCCTTCAGTCTGATGGGAGCAACCTGGGGATCCAAGTTGAGAGAGATAGGGTTACCCTTGTACCGGCCCAGCTGGCCATCAAAAATGTCAGCGTAATCTGACAAAACTAATGCCACATCAGCAGAAGTGTTTGTCATGGAATGAATTCCATGTATTGAGAGACCCAGTGGGCTGAACCAATCCAAACCTAGAATGGATGGCAAGGGCTTAAGCACAATTAAAACAGGCAAAGTTGTACAATGCTGCCCATAAGAAACTCTGACATTATAGGAACCAACAATAGAAATGCTAGACCCCTGATAGTCCTTTAAGATAGAGTCAGGAGGAGAAAGGTGACAGTGTTTAACATGGGGGCACAAAAGAGAAAATTTGTCCCAAGATAACAAGGATTTGGAAGCTCCAGAGTCTACTTCCATGTTGCAAGGTTGACCTTTGATCAATGGAGTGACAATTATCTTGTTCGTACCCTCTGAGGAAGAATTGATGGAGACATCAGGAAGCAGCAGGCCAGCTTGCTTGACGTTGAAGCAATTATCCTGTCGCTGAGCAGACGCGCGGGGCTGAGGACTTCTGTTTGAAGCAGCTGCCCCATAAGGAGGTGGAGGAGCAGACGATGCAGCTGTAGCAGGCTGAGCAGCTCTACAAACTTTGGCCAAATGTCCTTTTTTTTCCGCAACGGCGGCACTCTGCAGCCTTAAAGGGGCAGGAAGCCCTGGCATGCGGACCACCGCAGCTAAAACAGGCATTTGAATTAGAAAGTGGACGGCTGATAGACTGCTGCTGACGCGGTTGCTGTCTGCGGGGCTGTGCCCCAATCCTGTCCACCTGTAAATTAAGTAAATAGTCTGGAAGAGGGGCAAGCTCATCAATTAAATTGGTGATGTACGTTGGCTGTTGTAGTGGAGGAGGAACCAAGGCAGTTGAGGCTTGACCCGTTGGTAAACTGCCAGCAACTGTCATCTGCGCGAGGTAACGTTCTATCTCGCTGGATGACGAATCTGCCAACTCCGCAGCGCGAGCCTCATCTATGGCATAAACTAACGTGACTTTAGGCTTGCCCAAAAGCCGGCGTCTGAGGAAAATGTCTTTTAATCCACAGACAAATTGTTCTGCAAGATTAGCCTCTAAGTCAGGAAAATCGCACTGTGCTGCAGCAACTCTTAAAGCTTGCAAAAACTGGTTGACATTCTCTGCAGGCTTTTGGACGCGCCTGCGGTAAGCAAAACGTCTTGCTATTTGGGAGGGGGGTAGGGGCATAGTAAGCCTGAAGCCCATCTGTGAGCTCTTGCCAGGAGAGGTCATAAACCGCTCTTGGGGCGGCAAAAGACCTTGCGGTGGCAAACATTTCCGGACCGCAAGCTGTAAGAAAAAATCCGCACTTTCGCGCTTGAGAATAACCCTGGCGGTTATTTGCGATCAGAAAGCACTCAAACCTTTCCAGGAATGCTTCCCAAGTCTCACCTCCGACTCCAAAAGGTGCAAAAGTAGGCATACCAGCCATGACGGTGAGGAGAACTCTAAACAACTGAGAGAAGAAAATTGCAGTTGATTTTCTTCAGGTTACAGGTCCCCAGTCTTCGTCGCCAGTATTATAACTGAAAAAACCAAGCAGGTCCTTTAAAACACTGTAACCTTTATTCAGTAGCTGAAGGAGTGTAACAAAACTCGCAACAATGTATTAAATGAAAGCCAGCTAGGCGGCTGCAGGAACAGCTGAAACAATATAGCAATCAGCAAGGTTGTTGCTCTAACAAGACAGTTAACTGTTTAAACGGCTTGCCTTTTATACTGCAAGCACCTGGCTCGTGTTACAGCTCGCGCGGATGACAGCTCGGCAACTGACAGGCGCGTCTGATTGGCTAAGACGCGCCTGGCTGCTTCCGAGCTGTCATTCGTAACAGCGAGGACTTTCTTCAATACACAACACTGAGTAGTTCAGCGAACTGGCAAATACCACCTTTGGCTGGCTCTGCCCCCATCTATTTGCTGCCTCCCGAGTCCCAGTTGATCCCAGTTGGGTCTTCTTCTGTTGCCCTGCACAGGAGAACAGAGCTGGAAAGCAGGTTAGTGGGGTGGGGAAGGAATGGAGATTTTACAGTATCCTTTATCTTTCCCCTGCCACGCCCCACCACACCACACTCACAGAACCAGTAGTAAAAAAAAATTGAATCCCACCGCTGGATGGGGCTAACAGGCAACATTTAAGCCAACTGTCCAAGCAATCTCGTCCCATCCAGTTTGAGGGTATGGCCCATTTTTGCATATTGTATAGAAATAAATCCAGGGGTGACCCTAGAGCTAACAGAAAGGCATACAGAGTTTTCATTTAGTGACCACAATCAGGACTGGCAACTCACTTGTTAAGTAGTCACTAAGAGAAATCACAACTGTTTTTACTATCTCACTTCAGCTTTCCTTTGTTGAGATCTGTGAAAGTCATAAATGTGAGGATTAGTTGCAAAATTACTTTGTCATCACCATTGTAACTGAAAATGATCATTAAACAAGGAGTACACGTAGTCCTTACCTAATGTGGTACAAAAAGTGGAGAGATTAAGTTTAGAGTCTACGCTCTGCCTAGTCAGTAGCAATTATGTGTGCACATGAATAATATGTAAAGATCAACTTTTGTGAGCTACATTATACTGCACTTCCATTACCTCTAAGCCGCCAAAAGTAATCAATGAATCCTTTATCTTGTTCAGTTCTATACTTCCTAACTTTTATATTTTGGAAAGAAAGAGAGTCATAATTGAGTGTTCAGAGTAACACCAGGAAGCCTTCTCATCCACCTCAGTAGGGAGCAGTCATATGGAGTTGTTTGATTTAATCCATTATTATTGCTTTTTTAGATGAACCAAAGTAAAATTGCAAAAAGAAATGACCTGTCTGTAAATTTGATATATAACTACTACATCCTGAAAGTTCAGTTATAATAGCTACTCTGTTATTATCTTCCTGGTCAAAGAGACAGATTTTGGTGCTACTTAGGAATATTTGTTTGTATATCTGTTTTTTTTCCCATGGTTTAAATTGGTTGGGGCCATTAATGGGGCAAAATTCTTTGCAGATCACTTCAACTCACTGTAAGCATTTCCAAAATGTTCACCTTAATGCAATTCTAAAGAATCCATTTTAAAAAAAATCACAAGTTTGAGTTGCACATTCCTGCTTTAGGGCCAACTATTCAACATGTTGCCCTCTGCTAAACTAGTTTGATACCCCAAAAGTTTAGATGTAAATAATGATGCATCCACAGGACTACACATGAATTATATCCTGAGCAAAAGGCACTTGTAATTTATTGTGGGAGAGGGGGGTAGCAGAAGAAGCAGGACAGGAGAGACTCTGAAACCGGGGCAATTGGCAGCAGAAGATCTATGGTACAGAAAGTCCCCAAGGAGATTGTCCCATCTTTACATCTGTGGTCCTTTCCCACCAGCTTTCTCAATGTGGTTTATTCAGTTAGTTAGTTAGTTTCATTTAGTGGCTGTCTTGCTCCTTCCTTCCTTCCTTCCTTCCTTCCTTCCTTCCTTCCTTCCTTCCTTCCTTCCTTCCTTCCTTCTCCTGCCTTTATTACTTTAGAAGAAATCCAAGCCAGTGAATCTACTTAATATTCCTTCCTCCTCCTGTTTTTCCTACAACAACCATCCTGTGAGTTGAGGTAGGCTGGGAGAGAATGGCTGGCCCAAGATTACCTAGCCAGCTTTCTTGCCTAAGACTGGACTAGAACTCACTGTCTCCTGGTTTTCAGTCTGGTGCCTTCAGAGCTAGACCAAACTGGTTCTACATATAGTTAAAAAAAAAATAGAAATCTTTGTTTACCAATATATGCAGGGATTTCACAGAACAGAAGGCAGTATTAAAAGCTTACCTTTTTCTATGCAATGGGTCTTGTATATCATTCTTTCTCAGGCTTTTTATATTGACTACTGCTGTTTTCTTTTAGCTAAATAGATATATATGGTTAAAATAGAGATAACTTTAATTAAGAAGTTCAACTTCAACCAAAGAAGAAGAATAAATATATAAACAAAGGAAAGAAGAGGGGCAAAGTTCAGGACACAATATAGTTAAAGGAAAAGAACGGGGAGGGGAGAGGAGATAATTTTTTTAAAAAGTGATTCCTTCATTGCAAAAATCTTCAATCAAAATTATTATCTCTCCTGAGTCTTCTATTTGTTGTTCTGGTTTGCTTTTGCTTCTCTCTCCCCCACCTCTCTCTCCCTCCTTCCCTCCCTCCCTCCCTGCCTGCCTCCTTCCCTCCCTCTTCTCTTTTTTTAGGTAGGTGACATGATTAAAAGTTAGGATAGACATAAAAAGTTTTTTTAATAAAGTGTGACATGATTAAAAGCTAGAATAAGTGATAGAAACAAGAGAAGGGGAAATATTAGTGTGTACAACAAAAATGCAAGTAATAACAAGATACAACATGGAATAATTGAATGATGATGAACTATAATCTAATATAAATGTGTATTATTATTAGAAATACATAAATTGATTGAATGTAATGATTATGATTAATTTTATTAGTTTTATTTGTATTCGAATGTATGACACCCAGGTGCCACACTGTTCACACATTGATTTGACATATTTGTAGTAGTAATAATAATAATAATAATAATAATAATAATAATAATAACAACAACAACAATAACAACAACAATAACAACCCCTCCGAGGAGCTTTACCTTGTCATGGTGGAGGGGCTGGCGCGCTCTAATGATCCTATGCAAAATGGATCAAACAGATTGAGGATTCTATTAAAGTGCATTAAATCGAAGATGTGAAAATAACAAAAGAAATGGTGCAAAGACAGTCAAAAAAAGTGAAGAACTGGAGTGCACCTGAACCAGATGAGTTACATGGCTTCTGGTTAAAGGCACTTACAAGTGTGCACAAAAGATTGGCAGCCCAAATGAACCGGATCTTTAAAACACCTGAAAATGATGAATGGATGACAACTGGAAGGACATTTTTGATCCAAAAAGATAAAGAAAAAGGAAAGGATCCTTTCCTTTTTCCAGGGCGATTCCCTTTCACCCCTACTTTTTATACTCTCAATGCTACCACTGACAATCATTTTAAAGAAGATGAACTATGGATATGAACATGCAAAGAAAGGACTGAAAATTTCGCACTTGGTGTACATGGATGATTTGAAGCTGTTTGGTAAAACAAAAGCTGAACTGAATTTATTAATTGAAAGCACAAAAGAATTTAGCCAAGACATTGGTATGCAGTTTGGAATTGACAAATGTGCAACAATGGCAACCAAAGCAGGCAAGGTCATAGAAGATGATGGAATAGAACTTGAGAATGAAGAAATGATAAAGGCAGTAAAACCAGAAGAAGACTACAAGTACTTAGGGATTTTAGAGGCCTCTGACTTAACGCATAATAAAGTCAAGGAATTAACATCAGCCAAGTACATTCGACAAATTCGCAAAATATTAAAGTCCAAATTGAGAGGAGGCGACATCATAAAAGCCATAAATACCTGGGCTATACCTGTGATTCGATACTCTGCAGGAATAATTGATTGGACTCAGATGGAGTTGGACAATTTGGACAGAAAAACAAGGAAGGTTATGACAATGGATCATGCTTTGCACCCTAAAAGTGATGTTGACCGATTATATATACCAAGAGCAGAGGGTGGTCGAGGACTCCTACAAGTAAAACAGACTGTGGAAGAAGAAAAACACAGCTTGAATGATTACATCCAGAAAAGTGAAGAACCAATGATTAAGGAAGTAAATAAAGAAGGCCTTTTAAAGACAACTAAGTCAAAAGCTGAATATAAGAAAGAAGTAATTGAGAAGCGAGCTGAACATTGGAAAAACAAAGCTATGCATAGCCAATACTTGAAAAATATGGAAGGCAAAACTGACCAAAAGCTAACTTGGAATTGGTTAAGATCAGAAGCACTGAAAAAAGGAACAGAAGGCTTTATTTTGGCAGCTCAAGAACAAACCTTAGCCACAAACTGCATGAAGGCAAAAATTCAACATGTTACCACCAACAACAAATGTCGCTCTGTAAGGAGAAAGATGAGACAGTCGACCACTTGGTCAGTAGATGCAGCAAAATTTCACAAACTGACTACCTACAATGTCATGTCATGCTAAGATCATTCATTGGAAATTGTGCCAAAAGTTTGGATTTGAGTACAGCAAAAACCATTGGGAACATCAGATTCAGAAGGTTTTAGAGAATGAGAAAGTCAAGATCTTGTGGGACTTCAGAATTCAGACTGACAGGCACTTGGCCCCAACACACCTGACATAACAATAGTTGAAAAGAAAAAAGTATGGTTCATTGACATTGCAATACCTGGAGATGCACGAATTGAAGATAAACAGCAAGAAAAAATCACAAAGTACCGGGACTTGCAAATTGAAGTTGAGCGACTGTGGAAAAAGAAATTGTGTGTTGTTCCAATTGTAATTGGAGTCCTTGGAGCAATACCTAAAGGGCTACCTCACTATTTGGAAATTTTAAATTTATCAGACTTGAACATTCTGATTCTACAAAAAACCACCCTACTTGGAATAGCTTATATCCTCTGACGCTACCTTAACAGTTCCTAGGTCCTTGGTTAGGACTCGAGCTGTTGAGCTATTAACTAGCCCCAATGGCTGTGAATCTCACCAAATAATAATAATAATAATAATAATAATAATAATAATAATAATAATAATAATAATAATATACCTCCTTCTTCTTAAGCATAACAATAAGCCCATCATCAGCTTTTTAAACATGACTTCTACCATTTCCTTTACCTTTGCTTTAAAGTACAGTTTTAGTGCTGCTCCTACTACTATGGCACAGATCTGAGAATCTCAAAATATAGTTGAGACCAGGTTATAGAAAGACACAATGGCACCTGCCACCTTGAAGTTGCCATCAGTAACTTGAGACTGCAAGGTGTCCCAGTCAGACCTTGGCACTTTGGTAGTACTTTTTAAAGCTGGCATTGTCTTTTGATTAAAGTAGATCGCTGCATTTTAGCCCTGCCCCTTGGAGGAGACCTAAGATGTTCCTCAGCCTGCTCCAGCAGAGCTATTTTTACATTTCTATCTCTAGCTTAAATATAATACTGCACAGCTCTAGATATAAATATAATGCATTCACAATATGAATCCCTGTGACATCAATGGAACAGCAGATAGCAACTCCTTTCCTGTTTACATATAGAATATAGAAATAGAATAATAGAGTTGGAAGGGACCTTGAAAGTCTTCTAGTCCAACCCCCTGCTTAGGCAGGAAACCCTACACCACTTCAGACAAATGGTTATCCAACATCTTCTTTAAAACATCCAGTATTGGAGCATTCACAACTTCTGGAGGCAAGTTGTTCCACTGATTAACTGTAATATTGGGATACGACTAACACCATTCACTAAAATACCAACCCATTCTTGTACACCTATGTAATTATATCATTCACTCACTAGATGTATTGTTTTTTTATTAGAATAAAAAGTTCCAAGCTGGTATCTTTTGAAGATAGAAAATGAAAATTATTCTCAAACTTTCTGGCTCATCTCCAAACTGCTTTTGGTGAAAGCCAAAACTTCTCCCAACCCATGTCAATTTAGATATTAGTCTACATGTGATGGCCATGATGAAAATAAAACCAAAGTAGGTCAGATGTTGAAATCTCACAGTGTCTACGATTATATTCTGCAACTTCAATAGTTGTTCTCAGATTTCAGATCTAAGAACTGATAAATTTATTCAGATTTGGAAATCAGACTATTTGAAAACACATTCAATATTACAATCGGAACAAAATTGTAGAGTGTGCTATACTTCCTCCTAGCAACATAGTGGAATACAAGATTCCAGCTAGACTGTTGCAAAGAAATAAATCATGAGTATCAACAGTGACATTGTTACATTCCCCTGTTTTTAAATATAACTTTAAAGCATCATATCTGAGGATCCACCTCAAAGTTCTGGTGTAAAAAATATATTATTATTTTATTCTAAGTATGTGAATGGGGTCTGACCATCAGATGAACAATCATCATCACTATTATAACTTCTGAACAAGTAGGACTATCTCATGACAAAGGTAACTTTATGCTTCACTAATCTCTTTAATCAACATACAATCAGTATGCTGTGCTTCCTGTCATTCCCATAGAAGCTCTTTGTGTCTTTCTTACCTCTTCACCTTTGCCTTGGGTCCTTGTTTTCTGTGGCCCTTTTCCAGCCTGTCCTTGTTTGGAACTTCTCCTTTTTATATGCTAGTTGTTGGACTCTAGTGAATAAATATGGAACAGATGATCTAAGATTATGAGACCTCTTTTGTCTCTGCAGTGCTCCATCTGTTACTGTCACTATGTTCCTGGCACTCAGAAAAAAAAAAATATCTCTGTCATTTGTGGTATCTCAGAATACTCTTCTTCACACCTGTTATTGTACTTCCCACCCAAACTGCCTAAATTAGCATGGCTTTTTAAGATATTCCATCCTCCATTGGTCAGATATGTATCATAGAGTGCATAGAAAGCTGGCATAGGAAATGTTTGGAAAATTGTGGTAGTATTTACATTAAATAAAACAGGAAACATGACATCAATCTGTTGTATATAGCAGCTAGCGCACTGATAGCATGAGATATATTGAAAATTACAGCGCAATAAGCACTTATTGTAAGCTTTATTACTATTTGCGGGGGGGGGGGTAGGAGCACTGGTTTCTATAACTGATGGTTCTTATTATTTAAGCAACTAGGTATTGTTTTTGTTTTTGTTATATTGGTTTATCAAGGTGGCCTGAAATACCGTATATACTCGAGTATAGGTCGACCCGAATATAAGCCGAGGCACCTAATTTTACCACAAAAAACTGGAAAAGTTATTGACTCGAGTATAAGCCTAGGGTGGGAAATGCAGCAGCTACCGGTAAATTTCAAAAATAAAAATAGATACCAATAATGTTTTTGAATATTTATTTCAAAGAAAAACAGTAAACTAGCGGAGTATTCAATGAAATACTTCACTCACCTCATGATGCTGATGTCCCGCTGTGATGATGATGTCCCGTGCAGCCGCGGGAGCGATGTCCCGCCTCCTATGACACACGGCACAGTGATTCCTATCATTGGATCACTGTACCAGAGGAGGTGGGACATCGCTATGTGGCTGCTTGCCATAACAAGGAGGAGGTGGGACATCGTTGCAGAGCGGCAGGAGGGGGAGGAAGGGGAATCGTAAGACAGCCCTGCATTACATTAGAACGTGAGGAGGGGGGATGGTGCGGTGCGCGCTGCGCGGCAAACTGACACAGAGGGAGGGGAAACTCACAGGGGCACTGGGCCATTCACGAGTGTCACCCAGCAGCATGGCCCCGCCCCTTTTTCTCCTCCATTTCGGGCAAATTTTTCACTGACTCGAGTATAAGCCGAGGCGGCTTTTTTCAGCCCAAAAAGTGGGCTGAAAAACTAGGCTTATACTCGAGTATATACAGTACATGCCCATTAGAAAATGTAAGATTCTATTCCATTTTTTTTGTCTAAAGACAAAAGACAATTTCTTTCAGACCACTGAGTTGAAGAAGGTGATTTCTGTCCTAAATTGGCCAACTGCCTTATTCTTTAAGGAGCCAACTATATATAAACTACAAACCTTCATCAGGAGCTGAGAAACAGTACAGGCACACACACACAAAAAAAAGAAGTGCGCCGAACTTTTTGTTCATGTCAGGTCTCTACTTCAACTCTTAGTTTTGTAGCTGGCTTCTTTTTTAACAGAAATCTTCTGTTGGATCAATTATTTTGTTGTTTTCAATGATAGGTTGTAATATAGTCTGGTGGTTTGTCTGAAACCTGCCTCAATTGTACTTTAAGGATTAGAAAAAAAAATGAAAGGAATGAAGATACTAATAAAAACTGATGTTAGAAGCATTGTTAGTCTGGTATGTTAGCATTTGATGCATCAACATGCATAAATTTTTTAAACAAAATCTCCCAGCATTGCCCAACTGTGGTTACACTAAGTCTGCCACTAAGTCTGCCATGCCCCAGATTTCTCTAAAAACCAAGCTGGAAAATTTTAAGGGTATGAAAGTTAATATATCTTTATGAAACATTCCCTTTTGTAAAAAAACAAAATCTTTATGAGCTAGCCATAAAAAATCACTTCACAATCCAGGTCTCCTGACATGAAGCCACCCTGTACTCAAATTTTCTTGTCAGTAGAAATGCTATCCCTGGCAATGATGGCATCCATTATTTCTTGCCAGTTATTTCAGTTATCAGTTATTTCAAGATGATGGAGATCTACTTTTCTCTGCACTGTAATTCCAGAGAACAAGGTCTATTGTCCCCTCTGCTGGTCAGATGTATATTTACAATCACTATAATTCTAGTTGAAGACTATTCAACTATGTCCGTGATGGCAAACCTTTTGTGGCTCGCATGCCAAAAGTGGGGGAAGTGCAGGGTGGGTCATGCTCAGGCATGACACACCTATAATGCTATGCACGTGCCCCCCATGCTCATGCGTGAGCGACCATTGCCCCACTCCACTTTTGGCGCTGTTTTTTTCACCCTCCCCAGGCTTAAAAGGCTTTCAAGGAGCCTGGGGAGTGCGAAAACAGCTTCGCCCCCCCCCGGAGGCCCTCTGGAGGCTTCAGGGGCTTCCCTAAAGTCTCAGAAGCGCGAAAAACAGCCCTATGGGCAAACTGGAAGTCCGAGAACGGACTTCTAAGGAGGCTTCCCTGAAGACTACAGAGGGCAAAAATGACACTATGAGCAAACTGGAAGTGACTTCTGGTTTGCTCATAGTGTCGTTTTTGGCCTCCAGAGCCTTCTGAGGGCTCCTGAATGCTCCAGAGGGCTCCTGAATGCTCCGCAGGACTAAAACCAGCCCTATGAGCAAACCAGAAGTCCTAGTTTGCCTGTAAGGCCGGTTTTTCGCGCTCTGGAAGGCGTTATGATGATGTTATCTCCTTATCACAAGACCCATCACAAGACTCACTGGTGACTCACAGCTGACCCATCGCAAGACCTGTCACAAGACCCTCACTTGACACACCCACACCTGAAGCTCTTATAAACAGAAGAACACTGACATTTTTTTTTCATTTATTTGACATTTATAGGCCGCCCTTTTCCCTGAGGGGACTCAGGGCGGCTTACAATTTGTAGGAAGGGAGTGCAAGACAAAACACAAAAAGAAAATGTGAAATATAATAAAATAAAACAATAAAACACAACATTCATTCAGCATTCGGGTGGGGCGAGATTAGGGTCTTATCCCCAGGCCTGACGGGATAGCCAGATCTTGAGGGCTGTGCGGAAGGTCTGGACGGTGGTGAGGGTACGAATCTCCATGGGGAGATCGTTCCAAAGCGTCAGAGCTGCTACTGAGAAGGCTCTCCTCCGCGTAGTTGCCAGTCGGCACTGACTGGCGGATGGAATTCGGAGGAGGCCTACTCTATGCGATCTGATGGGACGAAGGGAGGTAATCGGCAGAAGGCGGTCTCTCAAATAGTCAGATCCACTACCATGGAGGGCTTTATGAATGGTAAGTAGCACCTTGAAGCGCACCCGGAGATCAACAGGTAGCCAGCGCAGCTCACGGAGGATCGGTGTTATGTGGGCAAACCGTGGTGCGCCCACGATCACTCGCGCGGCCACATTCTGGACTAGCTGAAGTCGCCGGATGCTCTTCAAGGGCAGCCCCATGTAGAGCACATTGCAGTATTCCAGCCTAGAGATCACATCCCTAAACTCCGCTGAAGATGTTACCTAGCCTGGTAATAAAACGTTCGGAAGCCAACCCACGAGATTGGAGAACGAACCTTTACCTTCATCCTACATCCAAGCTACAGATATTTGCCACTATTGCCAATCTAGCACACCACCTGATTGGACTATTTTTTAAAAAATAACTGAATATGTAATGTAATGTTTCTTTTTTCTTTAGAAGATAGTATAGTGGTGCCATACCAGCAGAATCAAGTTGAGTACACCAAGCCCCAAAGGTTCAGCATCATTGGTTTAAGGCCTGCCATTTACTCTCCATCAGATTCAAGTCTTCCTGTGGAGTCACTTTAATCGGGCGAAAGAAAGCAGACAACAATGAAGAAATTGTGCTGTTCATCCAGGCCCAAGCATATTGAAAGAGGAACAGCTAAAATTCCCAAATAGTATTCTCTGTGTCTGTGACGAATGAAGGAAAATCATGTTGGTCCCTTGTAGAGGACAGCAGCATTTTTAACAAACTGAGTTCCTTGGCCCATTTACTGTATTTGCTGCTGGATTAGTTGTTAAAAATGCTAAGCTTGTCAGCTGGAAAGCAGACAGGCCGTGTTCAAGTCCTGAGCAGCACACACTAGGGTGAATTCAAAAGCATGCAAATGCAAGTAGATAAATAAGTACCACTTCGGTGGGACGATAACAGCGTTCCATGCGCTTTGGCATATAGTCATGGCAGTCACATGAAACATGGAAGCATCTTCCAACAACACTGGCTTCCTTGGCTAGGAAATGGAGATGAGCACTGCCCCCTAGAGTCAAACATGGCTGGACAGGGGAAACCTTTACCAGTTACGAAGGACATGAAAGGAGGTAAGTCAGATTTGTGACTGCATTGTCTGATGCATCACAAGATTTGACCTTTTCTTGGACTTGGACAACATAAAGCTATTTCTCAAAAATTTCCTGGATTTCTGTCATTAGCCCTCGCTGGAGGAATTTGCCATTTTGCTCACACTAATTGAATTAGGTGAAATATCATCTTCTAGCCTGAGGTTTGAGTTTCTGCTGCATCTGGTGGAGATTTATGAAATTAAAGAGGCCCAGGAGAAGCTCAGGGATAGACGGTATTGAAATTTAGGTCAAATGCCAACAGGTAATCTTGATGTTCATTTAACAACATATTATCATCTTTCAATTAAGAGGATGGTAGTAATTTGATGTGACAGATAAAATTGCTGGCTTGCACATTGCCCTAAGAAGAGGAAAATTATAGCCTGGTGGTATTATTTATCTTTCCTTAGCTTACCTGTCTTTTATTTAAATAGGCCTGATTTTTAAATGACAGCAATGTCAATTTAGCAGCCGAGTTTGTTGTTTTCAGGTCTTTGTGGAAGAACTTAGACAATTCAGCTGGCTCATCAGGGAACATCTTGAGTAGGGGGTTGCAATAAATTAGTAGTAACTACAGTATGACAGGGTGTGGATCAACGACACAGTGGCCCCTGATTGTGTATAGGGGACATTCTTGCTTTTGGGCACTAGTGATGGAAAAGTGTTAAATCTCAGCTCAGCTGCAGTTTTGGGCTGCAATTCATAATAGAGACAGTCATTCATAATGGACTGCATAAAATGTTATTTATTAATTGTGTGTGTCCCAATTTGTCACATTACATGCAAATTGGCTGACAAAACTCATATTTAGTACCAAAAGATATCCTAAGGCAAGGGGTGGCATTGTATTGCTGGAATTAATCAACTGTGGGCATTGGATGTGCCTACTCCCAGAGGTATAGACTACTTCCAAGCTGAGGGTTATACTTTTTCACAGATGAGGTCTTGTCCCATTCCAAAATGTAATGGGTGAGTTCAGGACAAACTCCATTATTTCATTTCATTTGTAATTAAAATTAAACTTTGCCCTAAGCTATATCTTGGGGCAGTTGAAAGACCCTGCCAGATGGAACAGGTAGGGCCATGGACAAGGAGGGGGTAGATTTTGGCCGGGAGGCAACAGCCACCAGATGGGCACAGCAACCCAGAGAGAAACTCTGGTGCCACGCACAGACCTTCTTTGGACTGTTTTGCTCAACAGCTCAGCTGGATCACTGTGGCAGCTGGCACACACAGAGAGGCAGGTGGTCTGAGTGGTATCAGATTTGACATTTTGGCATGATACTGCAAGATAAATGTTGTGACTCAATTAATGAAATGGAGAGCTGGGTTTTCAAAGTTTGCCCCAAAGCTACATTAACTTTCTACACATCAAGTGCAAGCTTGCAAGCTTCCTAAAAGCAAATTTCACTTAACAAATGATCCCTCATTCCTGATGCTAACCATACAGGAGAGCATTAATATGGCTTTTATATTATTTATTATTATACTTATTAATTATAATTCATATAATTCCTCCCCTTCTTATTAAATACCCATAGCTATATGCCTGTCTCCCCCCACCCTTGCTCATCCATCTCTCCTCTAATCTTAAAACAATGCAGATGTGCCCAAAGGGACAGCATAAGCTGCTTCTGACACTGGCTGATTTATGTTGTACATACATACGTACGTATATGACATTTGGCCTTGGACAGATCTGAAACAGAAATGGGACTTTGAGGAGGAAAACCAGAAGACATCAATGCTTATTCTAATTGGACACACAGTTTCTTCTGTTCTGCAACCTCACCTGCCTATCCCAAGTCCTTGAGAAGGACTTGATAGATGGATAAAAATGCCAAATCCAATATAAACATCTGGCAGATTATGCAATGAAACATAATGTTAAACTATTCATGACTGGGAGAGACATGGTAACAAGGTCTGCCAATGAATAGACATAGCAACTAAGTCAGCCAATGGGAGCTTAAACAGATCTGAGTCTGTATTGAGAATCGAAACTGAAACTACTCTGTCTGCTTTTAACTCTGAGATGAAACTGTTTTCTCCTGCTTGTGTTCTGCTTGTAACTTCTACCAGGTTGAAAGAATCTACTATTGGCATTGTACATTTATTCATCTGTTATTATGTGTGTGTGCTTTCTGGATTTGATTTTTCTGCAACAAACTTTGATAGATAATAATAAGCAAAAGGCCACTTTAAGCTTTACAGTTATTGAAAAAAATCTCTGAAGGATCAGACACACAGAAGCAGAAGACGAAACACTGGACTATTTTACACTCTGAGATCATATCCAGCTCTTAAGTTATGCTGTTCAATTGGGGTTTAATTGTTTTGCTTCTCTTGGACATTATAGCTCCAATTTTTGGGGGGTGGGTGGGTGGTTTGGCAGTCACTACTGCTGCTCATGGGTACACCGCATGCCTGCATGTGAGTGTAATAAAAATTGCTCTGCATATGCGCAGAAGCAAAAAAAACCAAGATGCTGCCATAGGTGCCACCCAGAGAACCGGTTCAGAGGTGTGGCAGCCCTGGGTGGCAGACCCAGGCCTCCAAACCACTACTGGTTCGGCTGAACCGGTCTGAACAAGTAGGAACCCACCACTAGTCTTACCAGCAATCCAAGAACGAAACTAGTCCCAATCTGAAATCATGTTAACATCTGACTGATTTTACTTTGAAGATTGGCAAAATCCTCCCATGTTCTTTTTTAAATTTATGATTAAATGCAAATGCCACGCCCTCAAATTATCAGCCAATGCCTTGAGGTTTTGCTGTTGTTGCTGATGTTTGGGAAGCAGGGTGTTGTGCACCATGTTGCCTAACAATTTTTTTTCAATACAATTCAAAAGCCTGCATGCTATTTTATGACTTCAGGTTATCCTAAAAAAAAAAAAAAAAAAGACAGTGGTCTAATTAAGAGTCAAGAAAATGGCAATTTTACAAGGAATGGGCACAATATCAGAAGTAGAGATGATTATTTGGGTCCCCGCCAGTCTAATTTCTATTATTTTACTTCTTGCATAGCTCACAATCATTCAGATTTGAGGAGCTTCGGGAGAATTTCATCTCAATCAAAATCCAATATCTCTCTCGCAAATGGAAGCAAAGATAGTGACTTGGTGGCTGTCTTCTAATTTCGGAAACTTTCTCAATCCTTAAGTACGAATAAGCATGGTTCATCAGTTTCCTTGGTCAAGGTCAGGCTGCTTTATCTTAATTTACATTTTATGTAGGTGTTTGAACACTCCTTTTTAAATCTCCCCAGTCATGATCAAAAGCTGACTCCATTGTTTCTATTCCAATTACTTCATCACAGGAGCTTGCAAAGTATGCTGGTGTGAATCAATTGTCACTTGATTAGAATTGGAATTTTAATAGTCAAGATTGCAGAATTCAAGTTGAGGACTCAAGATTCCAAGAGAAATCAGTATGGTTTTTAAAAAAAACATATTTTATGGGTAAGCATCGGATGAAATCAACTTACCTTTGCTACTGGTTCGGTAGCAATGTTAGCACGCGCAGAGCGTCAAAAACGCAGGACCTTCTGCGCATGCAGAAACAGATGTGATGATGTCTGGGCAGATGGGCTGAGCCTGCTACCGAGCTGCCTGCAAAAGTAAGCAAACAGCGAGAGAGTGGGGAATACACTGTGCTACTTGATTTATATTAGCTAGATAGCAGGAAATTCTGCTTTCTAATTAATATAAATTGCACATCACAGCTGATCATTGGAAATACCGGTTGGCCTGAAATGGTAGCATTGTTTTTACTACCGGTTTGGGTGAACCGGTAGAATTTTTACTACTGGTTCGGGCGAACCAGCCCGAACCGATAGCATTTCACCCCTGGTAAGCATTAGAACATCTATAGCTGCCATAGGAAACATCCACAGTTTGCAATATTGGACGGGAAATGAAAGGGTGGCAGAATAGCTTTCCATTTGCCTAGCAAACAACCTGTGTGGAAATTGTACTGAACCTGTGTAGAATGTAGCCTGGTGCATGCTGTTTTTTCCCCTAAAAAATCCCCCACCCTTGGTCACTTATTTTTCTAGGGTGTGTCTTTTTGCAGTTAACTTCTGTGGGATGCCAGGGAAATAGCAAATTTAGCCCTGCCTGGGAAGAAGTTGATTGTCCCTTACTTTGGGGGTGCTCAGCTGGAATGATTGTCAAGTGGTTCTTTTCTGGCAATGCTCTATATCAGGATGGGAGAACTTATCCATTGTAGGCAGATGCCAGCCCTGCTGATACAGGGGCAATGGCCAGCAGGAGAAGCAGGTGGGTTGGTCAGAAAAAGGGAGAAAGCTGGCAGAAACTGGTCACCAAGGAAGAAACTGGCAGAGAGTACCAGCAATGTAACCTTTGCCATAACTCAGAAGCTGTTTGTGAGTTTCGGAACTGATTTCTTTCCAAAACTGCCAGGCACAATCTTTTTCGGCTCCTATAAATATTATTTTCATCAAGCTGCTGCCAAAACTTCTACCAGGGGCAGCTGAAGGTTTTAAGAGTCAAGTTCTTTTCTTCCTTGGGCATCCAGCAAGACAAAAGAAATACCCCCTCCAACTATAAGCTGTTTAAAGTTTTTACTTATGCCGGGGAGGTAGGGGGAGGTGGTCTCCAAACCTGGCAACTTTAAAGACTTGTAAACTTCAATTCTCAGAATTCCTCAGCCAGCCATGCTGACTGGAAAATACTGTGAGTTGGAGTCCACAAGTCTTAAAGTTGTCAAGTTTTGGAGAGCCCTGATTTATGTGTCGGGAGAAAACAGCCAGACATATGAATGGTCTAAAAGAGAGGAATGTCTATAACTACAGTCACTGGCTTCAAAATGGCAGATATGGCCAGGTGAGTAAACATGTGTTGCATGCAGTGGTGGGATTCAGAGCCAAGGTGGCGCAGTGGTTAAATGCAGCACTGCAGGCTACTGCTAGATCAGCAGTTCAGCGGTTCAAATCTCACCGGCTCAGGGTTGACTCAGCCTTCCATCCTTCCGAGGTGGGTAAAATGAGGACCCAGATTGTTGGGGGCAATATGCTGACTCTCTGTAAACCGCTTAGAGAGGGCTGAAAGCCCTATGAAGCGGTATATAAATCTACTGCTATTGCTATTGCTATTGCTATTCAACCAATGTAACAACTGGTTTGCTGAGCATGTGCTTCGTGCCTGTGCAATGAGTTTGAAAACTCACCTTCTACTGCAGCCCTGGTGTAAAACAGGGCATGGCAATCCACTCTGCTGTGCCTATCAGCTGGGCTTCAAAAAAGTGAATATAGGTCAGTATAGCGCAGAGGTGGGCAGGCGGACCCAGCTGATAGTTGGAGCTACCAGTTCGCCCGAACCGATCCAAAGTGGTAAAATCCCACCCCTGGTTGCATGCATTCACACTTGCCCAAGATTTCAAGGTGAAAGTCTACTCTTTTACAGTGGTGAAATTCAATTTTTTTTACTACCAGTTCTGTAAGCGTGGCTTGGTGGGCGTGGCAGAGGAAGGGTACTGCAAAATCCTCATTCCCTCCCCACTTGAGGTGGTATTTGCCGGTTCTCCGAACTACTCAAAATTTCCACTACCGGTTCTCCAGAACCTGTCAGAACCTGCTGAATTTCACCCCTGCTCTTTTACCCTCCCACCATTTGATTGTTGGTTGTTTGACCTCACATGCCTTCCTTATACTTAGGAGACATCCTTCTTTGTGGGAAAGTCTTCTGGTAAACTATTCTCTCACACCAATTTGCTTATGTTAGTGATAGAAAGGGTTGCCTCTTTGGGAGGTCTTATCCCCAACATCCTTGTTTGGCCAAGCAAGCAGTCTACCACAGCCAGCCGAAGTCCTATTTATCAGAAGAGTGTGCCAGTGGATAGAGAAGGATCAGATACGATGTGGTGGGCAGACGATGGCTGGCAGAGAGGCAGGGTCTGCCAATCAGTGGGGAGATGTGGCCGTGTGGAACAGGTAAGCAGACAGAGAGTGGCAGTGGGCACAGAAAGTGCTAGTCAGACAAAAGACCGTGCCAGTGTAGCAGATGGGCCTGTGTACAAGAAGAAGGATGCAGGTTGTGGCAGGCAGCAGCTGGCAGATGGGCACAGAAGAGGAACTGCAGTGTCAGGGTAAAAGGAATTGACACATTGTACCTTGTTGGGACTAACAGCCTAGCTGTGTCTTTGTGACAGCTGGCACATGCGGGTGGCAGGCAGGCTGGCTGAAACTGTAATGTTGGCACAAGCCAGCAAGATAAATATAGTGACCAATATTAAGCTTCCTCTCAACACATGGAGCTTTCTGCTTTCCGAAAAGCACCTTTCACACAACAAAGGCCCATTTCCCACATCCCATTCTTTAATCTTAAAGGAAAGAAATGACCAACCAACACAGAAATATTCATTTTCATCTGTTCTTCTTAATACCTACTTGTACCCTAACTCTAAAAGCAATACATATTTAGAGGGAAAGGGACCTGTTGTAACGATTGTGTGCCAATCGCTCAGTGTTAAGATTTAAGTTTTACCCAAGCAAAACCAAAATAATGGATCCAAACAAGGCAGAGCAGTGGGCTCGTTTGGAACTAAGGCTGGTTCAGTCAGAACTTGTTCTCTGTTCTCCTAAATAGCATAACTCAATTTAGAGAGAAAATCTCTTAGCCTTTTATTCCTGTTTGCTCAGTGCAGAGACTGAAATCTGTCCTAGACAATGCAGCTTGGTTTAAAGGGCTTAGAAGCATTAGTGTTGGAAAATGATTGCCGATACTTTTGAATTTAGTTTACACCCAACACGTTTCCAATCAATCTCTAAATCCAGATCCATTCAGTTCAACATATAGCAAAACTATAACCTGATGTTGATTAAACATCAGCAAACATCACAATTCAATATGTGCTTACCACCTGTTGCACGCGTTTATTTAAAAGAAAGCTAAGATGGTAAGTCCCTTATCACTCTTAGGTCAATGCACAAAGAAATTGTTATTGTATACAAAAGAATCTAACTTCAAATGTGTTACTTTAGACTCAGCAAAAATGCATTTATCCATATGAGATGGGCAAGCAAAAAGCAAAGGATAAGATTTGTAGATTTGGGAAGGAAGGAAGGAAGGAAGGAAGGAAGGAAGGAAGGAAGGAAGGGGAGGGAGGGAGGAAGGAAGGAAGGAGAGATATGAGACAAAATACCAAACAGGGATTAAAATGCAAGGATTAATAATATATACAGTATAATGGTAGAAAGGATTGTTTGGACAAAGCAACAAGCAACTGTCCAGCAGAACAAAAACAACTGGAATCTTGTTTCTTTCAGCCACTTTCCAAATAAAGCTGCTGTGCCTAAGGACCAAGAATCCCTTGTTGGTGGTTTGAATTTCTCAGGCCTCCTTTTTCAGAGGCTGTGCTTCCGAGTATATGAAGAGTGCTAACAGAACAGCCAAAGTAGCAGGAGATCTAATTTAAAATGAATTGATAAAAGCCTCATAATACTGGAATGCAGAGTATGATCTTAACCCAACTATTAAGAAATGATACAGTGTTTCATTACATTTAAATCAAAAGTTATATCTATTAAGAAATACATAGAATGGGGAGAAGAAAGGGAAAAGGGAGAGAGAGTGAGAGAGAGGGAGGGGGGAGAGAATCAGGAATTTCTCTAATTTTTATTTTATTTATTTATTTTACTTCATACGAAGAGTTTTAACAGATGCAACTGAACCTTTTCAGCATTATTGACATAAAATGAAGTCCATCTGATTTCAATGTTGTCTATTTGGATATGGTTTATATGTCTATTTATTTTATATTTTTTTAGATTTTTGTTTTTAGCTGTAACCACTGCCCAAAATCATGTGTTTGTGAAATGGACAGCTATATAACTGTGAAAAAATAAAATAATATAAAATATAAATGAAATAAGAAATAAAATAATAAAATAATAAAATAAGATAAGATAAGATATAAAAATAAAAAAAATGTGGACTTTTTTATAATTCCTCCATTGGGCTTCTCAGCTCTTGATTGAAAATATCCTGTCCCTTATTGTATATTCTATGTTCCTACTGAGAGAACATTTTAAATTCTAGAGGCCCAGTCATTCTGCATGTAAATATTAATAATAATTCAAGTTGATTTCCTATGTTTAAAAAAAGCAATGCTCAGGCGAAAAGGAACAAAAGGGGAAATGTTAAGTTGCATTTTTTAAAAAATTAAACCTTAATACATAGAAAAGGAAAAAAGGAGCAAAGAAAACTATTGAAACTGGGGAACAGTTAAGAAATATTCCACAGAAGGATATATCATTCAGAAAAAAATGTATAAGTAAATCACTAAAGCTTGACCATACAGAGTAATATTGATTGATTTTTCCATTACGCAACAGAGAGCAAGGTCGTAAATGGAAAATGATCACACGTCCTCCTTTATTTCCATAGAGAAATATTTATTTTATTTTTGATGTATTTCATGTTCATTTAATCCATAATTCTTGATATCATGATAAATTGCAAAAAAGAACTTTCAGATTTTTAGATCACATCGATCAGTGTAAGAACACATTAATAATCTTATAGACATTAAAATAAAATGAAACGAGACTGAGACCAGTCCATGATAATGTAAGTATATTAGCCATTTTACACGTTCAATGTATTTAAACCCTTTTAAAGCATTGTCTGAAATATCCAATAAGCCTGGGATTTTTGGCTGAATTAATCCCATATTAAGATAATTAGAAAAATACCTAATATTCTTTTAATCCCTTAACCATTGATTTATTAATACGGGAAATGCCAGCTCTTTATTCAAGAGCTCTTGCAAATACCCTCATAAGGATCTTTACAACTATTTATAAAAGTCTTAAATTCATTCCATTTCTCTTTTTCTGCCCTCAGATTTAATTAACCCAATCCAGTCACAACTTCATTGGTTTTTGCCTTGCTCTTCACCCACTGAGTTTTCCTCCATATAGAGCAGAAATCTCTCTCACATTTATTCTCTCTCTCCTTTCAAAGCTTCTTTTGCAGTGGTGATTCCCCTTTCTGTTCAGTTCATCTTTTTCAGTGTTCATTCATTCTTGTGGGCTTCCTCTGTTCTTGTCCTACTACACACAGTTGTCAAATACATCATTCCCACTACACTCAATTTGGTTTCATATTTCTTCTCCAGTGCTCAACTCACACAATACTGCCATCTTGCTCTCTCTCCCACTCCCTCCCTCTTTCTCTCTCTCAAACTCTCTTTTCATGACCCTGTAATCCCTAAATTTGGGACAGAGTTGAGGCAACTGGATAGAGCTGAGGCTTTACTGAACATCCCCTTCCTGATGCCATGTGAAGTTCACAGCAGATTTTTTTTTCTTTGAGCCCTAGGATAAAAACACTTGCTGCTATCTAGGATTGAACTCTCAATCTTCTGAGTGGGAGGCGCGAACCTTCACCACCAGGCCACTATGCTGCACTCTCTCTCCCTCCCTCCCTCTCCCTCCCTCTCTCCCTCCCTCTCCGTCTCTCCCTCCCTCCCTCCCCACCTCTCTCTCACACACACACATTTTCACTTTTTCAGGCAAACATTTATTCCTTACCACAGACCACATATTAACCACTACCATTTTCAGATCCATGCTCTTTGTTGTACCATATAGTTTATATTTCAGCCAAGAAGATGGCATCAATGGCATATCTTAGAATAGTCTGCTCTGCTCTGCTCTTTGTGTTTTCCATGTAATCTTCTTGCACTAGAGGGCATGGCTCTATTTCTATTTTGAAAGATTCAGCTGCTGTGGGATAGTTAGGATTGCCATTTTATCATTAATTGTAGGCCACCAACTATTAGGGTGAAGAGTATTGAATCCCAGATAACAAGAAAATGCCTGAATGTGATCTGAATGGGCAACTGCAATATCCAACCATTTATGAGATGCATGTCTCTCCTGGTGGAATTGGGAAGAGTTCATTTACTGCCTGTTTTTTTTTCTCTTTATCACCCATGCCAAAAATTTAATATAAAAAATAAATGGTTTCTGGGCAACTTGATCAATATAGTTCTACCACATTTGTATACCATTTTCTTTTTTCTGATATCCCAACCAATGCAGACCCAGTGGCAGAGAATATTTTCCAGCATGAAATAAGAGGCTTTGAAAACAATCATGCCCAGCTGTGATGCCATTTTTCTGGCCTTTTTGGTCTGTGTAAAATGTTTCTATAAGAAGCAGCCTCAAAGTCTATGTAAATCAGCAGGAAAGACAGTGAAGTGTCTTTGATAAAACCAGAGAACTCTTGAATCCTCCTCATTAGAGGTCTTTAGTTGCTTAGCTTCAGAGATCAGCGTTGTTTGTTGATTTGCTCCTTGGATGAGAGCATCTTTGTGCTTTCCACATAATCTTCTTGTGCTAAATTGCTTTTCCAATGGAAGTAGAGGGAGCTGACTGCACATGCTGTATGAATGACTTTTGTTCTGTAGGATACGTCTTTTGGAAAAGGATAGAAATTGGTGTAAAATTAATGATGAGTTTTCCATTCGAAACTTCAAATATTTGTGCTGAAATGCTTTTTTGAAATGACTTTGAATTTATTTTATTCTCATTGCCCCATGAAAAATCTGTCTCTTTCTTACATATATATATATATATTCAAAATATATAATAAATAAAATAAAAATGTGATCTTGCTTATAATATGAGGAATATGTCCATGCAATTCTCCAACTGATTCTTAAATTCCTAGGGCACTCTGAAAAAGAAATAGGTCAACTTATTTATTGTAATTATTTTATCCACCTGAAAGGAAGATGTCACTAAAATTAAGACCATTCTGCCAAAGGAAGGAATTTACGAGTATGTGAGAGGAAGAAAGATCAAAGTTTTGCAGAATGTCAGACTTTCCTGTCTTGTCATCTTAAAGCTGCCATTTCTAACTGAAACTTATCCTTGATATTTCCTCTCAGGGAATCTACAGTACATTATACATTTGTATGTATGTATGCAATAGGACAGTGCAAACTTTGAAGGTGCGGTTCACTTTGAGGAAACTTTGAATGAGGCAGTTCCTTGAAGGTTCTTTGGAAAGAAACACAGCCTTCTTGTTCTAAGAATAAAGTAACCATGTTGTCTCAAAGGTGCTTATTCAAGAAGCAGCTGCACTTTTTGGTTTTTCTTTGAAGACGTTTCGCTTCTCATCCAAGAAGCTTCTTCAACTCTTCTTCAATGAGAAGCGAAACGTTTTCAAAGAAAAAATCAGAAAGTCCAGATGCCTCTTGAAAAAGCACCTTTGGGACAACCATGATCTGAACGACTGAGAATCTCCAAACAACAAAAAACTGCAGTACGTTGTTTCATCTCTGTCTTCTTTGGAGCCCTCTTAACCATCATTCGCAGATCCCATGTGTTGTATAGTAAAAGTTAGTCCTCGCTGTTACGAATGACAGCTCGGCAGCAGCCAGGCGCGTCTTAGCCAATCAGATGCGCCTGTCAGTTGCCGGGCGAGTCTGAGGAACTATAAAAGGCAGACTCGTTCAAACTGTCAGTTGTTCAGCACCAGAGCAGACGAACACTCCAGTCCAGCTGGAGCTGCTTCTCTGCCTCTCTCTCTACACAGATCATCCTTCTGTTGCTACATTGTTAAACCAGCACCCTGCCTGGTTGTTACCTGTTACTGTTACAAGTTGTGTTAAAATAAATTGGTTACAGAGTTACCGGACACGAGCCTCTGTCTCATTCCTGAAGATATAATTCTGGCGACGAGGACTGGGGACCTGTAACCAGAAGAAAAAGGAACCAACTGCCACTTCTCCAACCAACTGCTATGGCCGGAATGCCAATGTTTGCCCCTTTTGGGGTTGGAGGTGAAACCTGGGAGGCATTTCTTGAACGGTTTGAATGCTTTTTAATCGCTAACAACCGTCAAGGTCAGTCTCAAGCGAGGAAATGTGGGTTCTTCCTTACGGCTTGTGGCCCAGAAATGTTTGCCACCGCAAGGTCCTTTGCCGCCCCTAGAGCGGTGTACGACCTCACCTGGCAAGAACTAACAGACAGATTGCAGGCATACTACGCACCTACTCCATCTCAAATAGCCAGACGCTTCGCTTACCGCAGGCGAGTCCAAAAGCCTGCAGAAACGGTAAATCAATGTTTGCAAGCCTTGAGAGTTGCTGCAGCGCAGTGTGAGTTCCCAGATCTTGAGGCAAATCTCGCAGAGCAATTCGTCTGTGGCCTAAAGGATATTTTTCTCAGGCGTAGACTTTTGGGCAAGCCTAAGGTCACATTAGCTTATGCCATAGACGAGGCTCGCGCTGCGGAGTTGGCAGATTCATCCTCCAACGAAATAGAACGCTACCTCGCGCAGATGACGGTTGCTGGAGGGTTACCTGCCACTCAAGCCTCAACCGTTCCAACTCCTCCTCCACTCCAGCAGCCAACGTACATTACAAATCTAATTGATGAGCTAGCCCCCCTGCCTGACTATCTACAACAACTTCAGGTAGATAGACTTGGAGCACAACCCCGCCGTCAGCAGCCTCGACAGAGTCAAGCCATCAGCCGTTTCCCTTCAAACTCCTCTGCTTGCATTGGCTGTGGCGGAGCGCACGCCCGGGCTAATTGCCCCTTCAAGGCAGCGGTTTGCCGCCGCTGCGGAAAGAAAGGACATTTAGCCCATGTCTGCAAGGCTTCACTTCCTACTCCTTCTGCAGCAATCGAGCCACCTCCTCCATATGGTCCTCCTCCACCCCCGCCGAAGAGCTCGCAGCAGCGGAAACCTGCTCAGCGTCAAGACGAATGCTTTAACATCAATCAAGCTTCTTCGTCCCTGCATGACACCTCCATCAACTCATCCTCACAGGGTACGGACAAAATCAATATTAAAATACTGATTGAAGGGAAGCCGTGTCAGATGGAAGTGGACTCCGGCTCATCAAAATCCCTTCTTTCTTGGGACACTTTTTCTATGTTGTGCCCCCACGTGAAACGTTGTCACTTGTCACCCCTTAACGCAATTTTAACAGACTATCAAGGCTCCCATATCTCTATCCTAGGTTCATATGCCTTGAGGGTTTCTTATGGCAAGTTTTGCGCTGTTTTACCTGCTTTAATTGTTCAGAAATCTTTACCAGCAATTCTGGGGTTAGAATGGTTTTCTCCCTTGGGTATCTCCCTTCAGGGGATTCATTCTACTGCGGACACGCCCCCAGACATAGCAGCAGTCTTGTCAGACTATGCTGATATCTTTGATGGCCAGCTAGGCCATTACAAAGGCAGCCCCATATCCCTTAGCTTGGACCCCCAGGTTGCACCAATCAGACTGAAGGCCCGCAGGGTGCCCTTTGCATTAAGGCCAAAGGTTGAAGCTGAGCTCAATAAGCTCGTGGCGCAGGGCATACTGGAGCCCGTCGACCACTCACCTTGGGAGACCCCCATTGTGATTGCGGTGAAGGCCGACGGCTCCATTAGGATCTGCGCCGACTATAAGTCGACCATCAACCTTGGCCTTCAGGCAAACCCCTATCCAGTCCCTGTTGTACAGCACCTGCTCCATTCCTTGGGGCAGGGCCGTATTTTCGCTAAACTGGATATGGCGCAGGCCTACCAGCAACTCCCTGTGGATGACGATGCGGCGGCTGCCCAAACCATCGTCACCCACCGGGGGGCTTTCCGTTGTTGCCGCCTTCAATTCGGCGTTTCCGTTGCCCCGGGGATTTTCCAGAGCCTCATGGAACGTCTGCTCCATGGGCTCCCTGGAGTGGTACCTTACTTTGATGACATCCTGATCGCTGCTGACAGCCGCTCAGACCTCATCAAAGTACTGAGGAAAGTCCTTGACCGTTTCAGGGGCGCGGGTCTTAAATTTAAACGCAGCAAATGTTTCTTTGCTGTGCCCCAAGTGGATTTCCTGGGCTTCACAATTGATGCCCAGGGAATTCATCCTACCCCTTCTAAATTGGCAGCTATCAGGAACGCTCCCACTCCTACTACAAAGGCGCAGCTCCAATCGTTCCTGGGGCTTCTAAATTTCTATGCGCCTTTCATCCCTCATAAGGCATCACTAGCCGAGCCGCTACATCGGTTGCTCGACCGATCCGCGCCTTGGCAATGGGGCAGCCGCGAAGCGCATGCATTCGCGGCTGTCAAATCCCTGCTGACGTCAGAGGCAGTCTTAGTGCAATATAGCGACAAGATGCCCCTGACTCTAGCATGTGATGCCTCCCCCGTCGGTTTGGGGGCTGTTCTGAGTCACGTCCTGCCCAACGGCTCAGAAGCCCCCATAGCTTTTTATTCCAGAACACTGTCCTCGGCTGAGAGGAACTACAGCCAGATTGACAAGGAGGCTCTGGCTGCAGTGTCTGGAATCAAAAAGTTTCACGACTACCTATACGGGCGGCACTTCACCCTATTCACAGACCATAAGCCACTCCTTGGGCTACTGGCTGGTGATAGACCGACCCCTCCTATCCTGTCCCCAAGGATGACCCGCTGGACGGAGTTCTTAGCGGCGTATTCTTACGCCCTGTGCTACCGTCCGGGCAAGCAAATAGGGCATGCAGATGCCCTTAGTCGCTGCCCTCTTCCGGACACGAAAGATCAAGCGGTTCCTTGCCGTTCTGTTCTGGCAATTGCTCAGTTAGAATTGCCATTGACTTCTACCGATGTGGCCGCCTACTCTCGGTCTGACCCCACACTGTCACAGCTATTGAACTGGGTCCTGAGAGGCTGGCCTGCGGGTGAGTTACCACCTCAGTTCAAGCACTTCAAGAACAGACAGTGGGAGCTTTCTATACATTCAGGCTGCCTACTGTGGGGCGACCGTGTGGTCATCCCAACGGTCCTCCGACAACAGATTCTGCAACGTCTCCATGAAAGTCACCCCGGAGTAAGCAGAATGAAGGCCCTTGCTCGCAGTTTCGTTTGGTGGCCAGGGTTAGATGCAGAGATCGAAGCCTGGGTCGCCAAATGTGAAACCTGCCAGCAGTCCCGACCATCTCCTCCTTCCTCTCCCTCCCGGGAATGGGAGATGCCTCGGGGTCCCTGGTCTAGAATACATATAGATTTCGCTGGCCCCTTTCACGGCCAGACTTTCCTTATAGTTGTGGACGTGTACTCTCGATGGGTGGAAGTATTGCTCATGCACTCCACCACATCTGACAGTACTGTGCGAGCCTTGCGACGATTGTTCGCAACCCACGGGTTGCCGGACACAGTAGTGTCCGACAATGGCCCGCAATTCACATCTACAACGTTCCAAACATACCTGGCCGAGCAAGGGGTCCGCCACGCGCTGGTTGCCCCTTACCACCCGGCCAGCAATGGCCGAGCGGAAAGGGCGGTTAGATCTGCCAAGGAGGCTTTGGGCCGTCTTAAGAGCCAAGGTGGCGCAGTGGTTAAATGCAGCACTGCAGGCTACTGCTAGATCAGCAGGTCAGCGGTTCAAATCTCACCGGCTCAGGGTTGACTCAGCCTTCCATCCTTCCGAGGTGGGTAAAATGAGGACCCAGATTGTTGGGGGCAATATGCTGACTCTCTGTAAACCGCTTAGAGAGGCCTGAAAGGCCTATGAAGCGGTATATAAGTCCACTGCTATTGCTATTGCTATTGCTATAAACCGTGGAGACTGGCAGGCAAGGGTGGATGCTTACTTATTGGCACAGCACTCCACACCTTGCCCCCTGACACAGAAAAGCCCCGCGGAGATGTTGATGGGCAGGCGCCTGCGGACCACCCTGGATAGATTGCATCCCGTCTATTCAGGAATTCAGTCTGGCAACCTGGGGCCTCCAACCCCCTCCCGCACTTTTAAGCCTGGGGACCTGGTTTGGGCTAGAAACTATGGAGGAGAGACGAGATGGGTGCCTGCAATTATAACCGAAATAACAGGGCCCGTTTCCTACAGGATTCGAGTTTCAGATGGATCAACCTGGAGAAGACACCTGGATCAATTGAGACAACGACGGTCATCAGAAAATGATTCTCAAGCCGACACGCAAGGTCCTGGCTTAACCGTTTCTCAGCCAGACCTGAACCCGCAACCGCAGTTAAATAACCACAACTCTCCAGCCTTCTCCAATCCAGGCCAGCCTAGCTCAGTATCACAGCCCAGCAGTGCTTCTCAATCCGGAGTTGAAAACCCCAACCCATTACGTTTAGGCCAACATAGACCTAGCCTTCCCCTTCCAGAGGCCGCCTACCGGCCTAGTCATAAGCCGTCAACATCCTCGGCCGCGCCCCCTTCGCCCAGCTTACCATTCAGTGGGAGTCATCCATTCAGGGTTCCTCTGCCATCAGACGTCACCTGGAGCTTCACTCCCCGAGGGGAGGAGCTCAGACAGGGACATCAATGCGATGATCCGCCTGCAATGCAATTGCGGCGTTCGGGGCGTGTCTGCCGTTCTCCTGTATACTTACAGGACTACGCGTGCGCAAACATCACGCATGCGCACAGCTGGGGGGGAAGAAGTGTTGTATAGTAAAAGTTAGTCCTCGCTGTTACGAATGACAGCTCGGCAGCAGCCAGGCGCGTCTTAGCCAATCAGATGCGCCTGTCAGTTGCCGGGCGAGTCTGAGGAACTATAAAAGGCAGACTCGTTCAAACTGTCAGTTGTTCAGCACCAGAGCAGACGAACACTCCAGTCCAGCTGGAGCTGCTTCTCTGCCTCTCTCTCTACACAGATCATCCTTCTGTTGCTACATTGTTAAACCAGCACCCTGCCTGGTTGTTACCTGTTACTGTTACAAGTTGTGTTAAAATAAATTGGTTACAGAGTTACCGGACACGAGCCTCTGTCTCATTCCTGAAGATATAATACCATGCTCATTCTTTTTAGGTTGAGGGAAGCTTTCTTTGGTAAGTGCTAGGGGAAAAGATTGAATAGTGTCTTCTCCTACAGTCCTGGCTGAAGGCCTCTCCAGTTAAACAGGTCCTGTCTAATATAGATTATAAGCAGTTCCTCAGAGTGTACTGAACCTTGTCAGCCTGCAAAGTTCCCTGGACCATTCACCAAAGCATTACAGTTGAAAAAATATATTCTACCTAACAAGCTGTTATGATTCCAGCAATCTGAAATGATTGTAATACTCTGGTCCTCTTTCTCTTGCTGGTAAGTAGATGAGACACACCAGGAGTATGCAAAAGCTTCTTTTAGCACCACTTGCCTTCATCCAATAACTGATAAATGATTCATAATACTGTCTTCTTTCAACCATTTACCGAGCATGAGAACAAGGCAAGTGGAATGGAAGGAATTTTTCTGCATCTGGCTTCTTTTGTCTGCTGGAAGGGACAGAAAATTTCACTTGGAAAACCCAGGAGAAGACCCCAAGGTAACTTTTTCTGGCAGTAGTGACTGGTCATTCCGGGTGTGAGTGACTTTGCCAAACTCTGAAGGATTGCCTGAAGTTCAAAAGTTGTTGGCAATTTTTCAGCCTTTACCGAAGACACCCAAGCCTCGAAACATTGGCTAGGTGACTTTGCTAAAGATAGTGGGCTCAGAGGCTTTTCAACAAACACAACACACATTAAGGCAGAAGCTAGTCAACCCAACAAACAAAACACCCAGAGGCAAACAGAGCAATATTGTATATGCAGTGCAATGCAGTGAGGCATGTACAGACTTGTGGGTAAACGAAGCGACCACTACACAATGCATAGCACAACACAGGAGAATTAAAGCATCAGGACAGAATTCAACAGTCCATCTACTGTTTACAATGCAGCCCTTTCAGCAGTTCCAACATGGTTGCACACCCATATGCACTCTAATACAGGTGAGCCTGACGACACCTGTATCAGAACTCCCTGGTGTTTCAGCAACCCTCAGAGTGTTATTGACTGAGTGTTATATTCTGAAAAGAATATAAATCCTTCCATTCCCTTCCAGTTTGTTAGAATTGAAGACACTTCTTGGATGGGACATGAAAGAAAGTCCAGTTGCCTTTTTAAAACACCTATGGGACAACCACGACCTGCACAAATGAGAACCTCCATAGACAAAGGCAGTGGGCAACCCAAAGTCACTTAGTCTGGATGTTCCTTGGCCAGGGATAAAAAAAGGGATGATAGGAACCACAGCATTGGTTCAAACTGATTGGAAATCCTCCATAATATGAACCAGGTGGCTACTTCACTTTAATCAAAATGAATCAGATCACTAAGGTTTGAATTATTTTGTTGAAGTGAATACCTATGTTTGTTGACACAGCTCTAGTATGGACATCCAGATGCTTAGCTATTCTACCTGAAAAAGAGAGGGAGAGGGAGGAAGGGAGGGAAAGAAAGAGGGTTATCTATTATACCAGGGATGTCAAACTCACATTGTCACATGATGTATCATGACTTTTTCTCCTTTGCTAAACAATGGGTGGGGGTGGCCAGCGTGTGACCCATCCAGCTCATGGGCCATGACTTTGACACCCCTGTACTATACATTTTACAAAAAGAAGTAAATTCACCAGGGAAATAAACCCAGCTGAGGCTTATTTTCAAAGGCAAGACAGGATTGGTCACCTGGTATTTATAACACTTCATATTGTTTTTTTAATCAATGTAAAATGAAACTCCTCCTCCACAGGTTATTTGTTGAAATAAAACAGTATAAACCTGTTGAATAAGCTATATGTAAACTATACTTTTATTTTGGTCAATATTTATACTGACTTTTCATTTAGCTTAAGTAATATTGTAATAAGGATGCCCCTATCTCTTTTATTAAGCCTAATATTCTCTTCATTTATATATTGCCAAGCTAATTAGCCTTTTGATAATTCAGAAGTTACAGCACAAACAGGTTATCTGATGCAGACTAAACAACCAAAATCAATAGATGGCAGCAAAGAACTGGAGAAAGTTTTAATTTTTGATATTATCTGGTATTATCTTCACCACCACCCCTCCCGGCTGTTCTAACTAGATATTCTGGACTTCAAATCCCAAAATGCTAGTTAGGAATTTGGGAATTTGAAACCCAACACATTTGAGAAGCACAGGATCAGATGAAAGTGGGGAGATCATCAAGAACCAATAGTTCTGCTGCTGCAGATGAAGATGCAGTATTTCCAGAAGCACACTCCAAGATACCTCTCCTAAGCATTAAGCAAACACACAAGGAATGTTCCATGCTTTTGGTTCTATGCCAGTCCTCCCTCCCTCTCTCTCTCTCTCTCTCTCTCTCTCTCTCTCTCTCTCTCTCTCTCTCTCTCTCTCTCTCCATGTATTGCTACAAATTTTGCCACCAGATGGTGCTATCAAGCAGTACTTCCTTTTTTCCTCCAGCTTTTTTTCTCACCTACATTATTCTGTTGCTATTTATAACATCTTTCACCCCACAGCTTCAGCTTTCTCAATTCTGGTTTATTTTGGACACCCTAAAGCAGGAACCCTTGTCCCAATATCTTATTTGAAGGAATGTATTGTTTTTTAAAGTTACTCCATTAGCAAGCTCAAACAAATGCAGGCGGTGGCTGGGTGTGAGTGTAGAGTGTCAAAAAAGTCACAATGGCAGCCACAACCGCACAAAGCCATGTCGGCTTTTAATGTAGAAAAGGTCAGAGTTTTGATCACATGGGTGCAGTTGCCATCTTGACAATCTTGACACACAGACACAGGCATTTCTGCATGCAGTGGTTCCTTTTTATCTTTCTTCTGATAGTAGCATGGCTGAAAGAGAGAGAGAAAGTCTCAAAGGTGCTTTTCCAGAAAGTCCACTTGCCTCTTGAAAAAGCACCTTTGGGACAACCATGACTTGGATGAATGAGAATCTCCATAGACATTTAGAGAGAGAAAGGAGAGGGGCCAAGGAAGTAGCTTCTTCCGAATCTACTTATATCCCATTAACCAAGATTTTCAAATAAGAAAATAAAAGTAAGATCTAGCTTACTGTCTTACATTTATAACCTGGCAATATCCGTCACAGATTATTAAAATCCATATTTGGCTTCTTATCTTATTACTCATTGAACACTGACAAACTGTCATTCTTTGCCGTTCACTTTAATTACTTGTTCATTTCGATATATGTTTGCTTTTCCTAGGCTCTGACTGTTACACTGATGTTATGGTAGAACTGCCACTGTTTGGAACAATCTTCCTCAAAACATGATATTTCAGCAGCTGCAAAAAAGCAGTTGAAAACTAGAAGCTTATCTCAGTTGCAGCTGCTGATATGATCCTGGTCCAGAATGAAAACATAGCCCATTAACTTTATTTTACAGACACTAAAGAATGCTCTATGACTTCCACTGAATCAAATCACACTGGCCAAACCATCTTGTGCATCAGACGTGGTATTCAGCAGGTTCTGACCAGTTCTAGAGAACCAGTAGCAGAAATTTTGAGTAGTTCAGAGAACCAGTAAATACCATCTCAGACTGGCCCCACTCCCATTTATCATCTGCCTTCGGAGTCCCAGGTGATTGGGTGGGAGTGGGAAATTTTGCAATAACCTTCCCCTGGAGTGGGGAGGGAATGGAGATTTTACAGTATCCTTCCCCTGCCATGCCAGAAAGCCACGCCTACCATGCCATGCCATGCCCACAAAGCCATGCCCACAGAATCGGTAGTAAGAATTTTTTAATGCCACCACTGGTGTGGATGGTTTGCCTTGGCAAGGAGAGTCAATTGGGTGCTCCACTGCAAAATAAAATATACAAAAAGCTATAACTCAGTGAGGCAGCTTTGAAGGCCTTTGCTTGGGACTCGGGACATAATTCTGGATGATGATGATGACAAGCAGTCAAGATATATGCTTCAGACTACCTTAGGTAAGAGGGATGTTCAGTGGCTATGATGCTGAGCTTGTCAATCAGAAAGGTTGGCAGTTCAGCGGTTCGAATCCCTAGCGCCACGTAACGGAGTGAGCTCCCATTACTTGTCCCAGCTTCTGCCAACCTAGCAGTCCGAAAGCATGTAAAAATGCAAGTAGAAAAATAGGGACCATCTTTGGTGGGAAGGTAACAGTGTTCCATGCATTTTCGGCGTTTAGTCATGCCAACATTAGATGTCTCCGGACAGCGCTGGCCCCTTTGCTTTGAAATGGAGATGAGCACCTCCCCTAGAATCGGGAATGACTAGCACATATGTGCGAGGGGAACCTTTACCTTTGCCCTAGGTAAAGGAGCTATGAAGTCCTTGGAAAAGATATTTAAATGCTGAAATGTGCCTATACCTGCAAAAATCAGACTTGTGCAAACCACATAAGAGTCGATGGAAATGAAAGTTGGACTTCAGGGGGGGGGGGAAGAATATTGATGCGTTTGAAGGTTGATATCTGAGAAGGCTCCTGAGAATATGCTGGACAGCCAAATAAATAAACAAATAGATCTTTGAAGAAATCAATTTAGAGTTCTCGCTCAAGACACAAGTGACCAGGCTCAAATTATCCTACTTCAGAAACATTATGTGATGACTTTTTTCTTTGGAGAAAAGCTTTAATGCTGAGAAAAGTGGAAGAACAGAAGAATAGCAGCAAAATGAATGGACTCAGTTAAAGTGTCAACAGGCCTGCCTTTGGAAGACTTGAAAGACCAGGTTAAGACTAGACAGTCATAGAGAAATTCTTGTGTTCAATAAGAGTAACAATGACTTTATAGCATATAATCAATCAATCAATAATTATAGCTTCTGGCAAACCATTTCTTCTTACTGAAACTCCCAGTTACAATAGTTGCCAGATGGATTATCCAAAGGAAATGTTAACAAATCTCTTCATTAACAACTGTAAGTTCTTTTCATATACTGAGGTGATGACATCAATATACAAATCACACAACCTTTCAATCTGCATATGTCAGTTTAGGCCTCTGTTGTCCACTGAATCCATAAGCCATGTCCTGCTTCTTCCAAGACTTTACCTCTCACCAGCACTGTTGTCTTTAGTGCCAAACTGCTGCCTTTAGTGCCAACTTGGAGAGAGCCGTGTGTGTGTGTGTGTGTGTGTGTGTCTGTCCCTTATTTCAACACTGCTTGGAGGCTTTATATGACTTTCCATAAAAATGAAGTCTGGCAGCAACAGGAATCAGATTCACAATGAAAATTAATGCACATTTGTAAGCATCAAGACAGCCTTGGCATAAAATGGTTCCAGCTTTTGGCCTGGAAAAGAGCATTAGAAGCTAAAAATCTGAAATGGATGCAATGGTGATGCTATTTTCAGATTGTGTCATTAAAATACTGTTTCATTTATATTAATATAATTTATAGGCCACTCATAACAATCTGACTGGTGCATGCAGTACCCAAATAGTAAAGAAAGTTAATGACCAAAGTGGAAACTGTTCACCTTTCAACGGAGAAACTGCATTTTCAGAGGCAATGTAGCCTCTTCCTATTTTGGTTGTAAATCCAAATTACTTTTGTATTTCCCAACTGCCCTGCTCTGTTTGAAATTAATCCAATATTTTAGCCCTGTTCCAGCCCACTACTGACAACACACATTCCATGGGCATTAGACTTCTGTGTCAATGCATGTCAGAGAACATACGCATCTGTTCAGTCCTGGGTTTCAATTTATTTTACTACTGGTTATTTACTACCGGTGCGTGAGTGTGCGACACTTCAAAATTGCGCAGAAGCATCAGGGTGGGTGGGCAGAGCCTCCCACCACCGCCACTACCAGTTCTCCCAATCCAGGCTGAACTGGCAGAAGCCCACCTCTGTGTCTGTTGTTCAGAGATGGTTGTATAGCTTAACATTAACATTCTGGCTAAGGGCGCTAAAATAACAAAGCACAAAACCTTCCCAACAGGGAGTCGGATCAACCAATCAACATGCAGAATGTGCATGTTCACACAATGCACAGTTGAAATTTGTGAGGGGTGCACATCAGCCCACTTGCAACCATCTGCAACCTAGGCTTACCCATCAACCACTTTGCAGGGATGTGTCAACGCCTACACACAGTTGCAGACAAGTCTAAATCAAGTGTAGGACACCTCCAGTTGGCTGAAAACCTGGGTAAAGTAGAGGTTTTATAGCATGTACTACAGAATTCAGAAACTCACCAGCCAAATGGATAGAGTCACAATCATCATCATTTTCAGGAAACATTCCTATGCTGTAACCATTGCAAAGTAATACTTCCATTTTCCAAAACTGAACTGAAGGGAATCCAGAAGAAGGATCATCTCTAATAGAACAGTACAGAATATTCTTGAGGAATCCAGCAGAATTATTAGGGACAATCCTTCTAATTCTGAGTAAAAGCCCTCTTCCAAGTTGGCCAAATCTAGTTCAAATTCCTACCCATGATTGTAGTCAGGCTGAAATGGGGTGAGCAAATCAAAATCATCTAGCATACATGGTGTCTAGGTGCACTTGCTCATCCCAGGAATACATTAGGCCCATTTGGCATTTGGAGAACTTGCCATGGACACTCTGACAGCAATTATTACAATGAGAAAGAGATACTATTCAGCAAACAACTCTCCCTGGGGTATTGCCCAAACATGCAATTGCAATTTTTCAGAATCCGACTGGTGAGCTTATTTTCCACTTCCACTTCTCAGACCACAATAGCTCTCCCAATGTTCTCCTCCTCCTCCTCCTCCTCCTCCTCCTCCTCCTCCTCCTCCTCCTCCTCCTCCTCCTCCTCCTCCTCCTCCTCCTCTTCCTCCTCTTCCTCCTCCTTTTTGGGGAGTTTTTCCACCCAAAAGACTGGGCTTCAGAGCCTTCCTGAATTTTCTAACAATGCTAATGGAATCATTGCCAGAATGTATCTGTAAATAAAAATAATGCTATAGAAAGGTACTGCCCTTGTAACTTGTTGGTTTCCTGTGCTTTTTTTTTTTTAAAGTAGAATCTATTTTAAAAGGATTAAATCATGTAAAAGTAGAACCTGGCAGACAATGAAAGAAGTACCCATCAGTGCCCTTGCACCTGATATTTTCTACCTCTCACTTGCTTTGTTACTAGGACCAGACATGATTCGCACACTCTCATTTTCTACTTTCTGATGTTGCTGGTAATCAAGTGAACTGGGGTTCATATACTAACTAGGAGTTGGAAAACTACCTCTTTGATAATAAGACAAGTAATAGAAGACTATCAAAGAGTTTCTCAGAAGCTTAAAAGAAGCCAAGGGTTCTTTGGTCTCTTTTAGGATTATGTTATGGGTGAGAAATATTTTGCATCTATTCAAGAACAAGGATGATTCTTCACATCACAGATAAGGCATCCTGTAACCCACATTCCCCTGACAATATTGGAAGAATAACTTTTGGGAGCCTCTTCCGACATTACAATATCCCAGTGCCAGCCGTGCTTGGGGCTAACAAACAATATAAAATCACACCTTGACTGCTTCCTGGTAGACAGTTGCTATTTTCATGGCATTAGGGTTCTCATATGTATCTGAAAGTGAATCAGATCAAGTACAATTGCCGAACGAATCTATTAGTCTTTTTCTCCATGGGTTAAAGTTTAGAGCTGCTAGAACTCCCCAAAGCTTGAGCTTTGAATTTATTCTTTATAAGCCATCTTTTTCCTTCCAGACTGGGGGAGGGGAAGAGGAGAAGGAGGAGATCTTGATACTAAGCAAAACAACTTAATCAATATGCACTTTCTAATTTACAAATGCAACCTTGTATTTTTCAGGGAAGTTGGAAAAGGTAGAAGTTGTAAGCTAAATATGTAGACTGGATACAGGTTCTTCTAACATGGTTAGGCCAGTGCCAGTGGTAAAATCTAAATTTTTCCCTACCGGTTCTGTGGGCATGGCTTGGTGGGCAGGCAGGGGGTGTCATGTGACTTGGTGGGCGTGGCTATGTAGTCATGTCATTGAGGGGCTCAAAAGACAGAAACTCACTTTAACAATGTTCTGCTGGAGCAGGAGATTGGACTAGATAACCTCCAGGTCCCTTCCAGCCCTGGATTGTTGTGCTCTTTCAAGGTATCCTCTGAATCTGCGTCTAGTGCCAGGTTTGTGATCCTTCCTCCTTCTCCTTTTTCCCTGCCTTCCTGCCTGCCCCCCCTCTCTCTCAGCACCCCCACCCATTTTTTGCCTAGTAGGCCTCAGGGAAGCCTCCTGGGAGCAAAAATGGACGCAAAATGCTAAAAAAAAAGTAAAAAACTATTCCTACCATTGTGCAGCACAGCTGATTGACTGAACTTTTTTTTTTATTTTGTTAAACATTTTTTACTACCGGTTCGGGTGAAATGGCCCGAACTGGTAGCATTTCACCCCTGGGTTAGGCTAACCAGAGATAAAGGTTTGTGTGAGAGATAGGAGGATTCCTGCCAGATATGTTGATGCCATAACATAGTTCAAGTCATCCCAGGTCCAAAAGTCAGGTAATGGGCAGAGAAATAGAATGCAGGAATCAGAGGAGACCGAATGAAAAGTAACTCAGGAACGTAGGTACAATTCTAAATGTGGGTGGGGCAAAAAGAAAAAGAAGGGAGTATGGTGGAAGTAAAGGGGGTAAGATGAGAAAGAGAAAAAGAGGGAATAGTGGGGGCTAGCAAAGACCACTAGCATCACATTACCCACTTATAATATGTTTTGCTGGCTTACTGTATAAGATTAAAACCCACTATGGAGACGGACAGCCGCTCCTCTGTCAATGAAGCTGGAGACATGAGAAAACAAAACAAAACAAAAGTTTTCTTGGAGCTTGATCTCCATGAAACAATTGGCAATTGAGCTGATGTGAGGTGGAGGGCTAGAAGTTCACCAATAAGGAAAAATTGAGAAGTAGTCTAGAGATTTGACCCAAGAAAAAAAGAGGTAAGGATAAGAAGAATAGGAGAAACATAAATTGAAAACCAGCAGCTAAGGAACATTGAGCAGAAGTGATGATAGAGGCAACTTCAAGTAGATGTAGAAGAAAATTATTTGATTAATGTCGCAATAGCACTTAAACTTGTATACTTATATACCACTTGAGAGACCGCCTGCTGCCAATTACCTCCAACAGACCTATTAGATCCCACAGATTAGGCCTCCTCCGAATTCCATCTACTGACCAATGCCGATTGGCTACCACCCGGAGGAGGGCCTTCTCTGTGGCTGCTCCGGCCCTTTGGAATGAGCTCCCCATGGAGATTCGGACCCTCACCACCCTTCAGGCTTTCCGCAAAGCCCTTAAAACCTGGTTGTTCTGACAGGCCTGGGGCTGACGGGTTTCCCGCCCCTGCTCGAATTGTGTGGTTGTTGAGTGTTTTTTAAATTGTTTGTAGTTGTTTGTCCGTTGTTTTTCCTCTTGTTTGTATTCCCCCCCTTACTTTGGTTTGTGAGCCGCCCTGAGTCCCTCTGGGAATAGAGCGGCATAGAAATGCAATAAATCAAATCAAATCAAATCAAACAGTGCTTTACAACCCTCTTTAAGTAGTTTACAGAGTCAGCATATTGCCCCCAACAATCTGGGTCCTCATTTTACCCACCCCAGAAGGATGGAAAGCTGAATCAACCTTGAGACAGTGAGACTCAAACTGCCAAACTGCTGGCAGCCAGCAGTCAGCAGAAGTAGCCTGCAATACTGCATTCTAACCACTGTGCCACCATGGCTCTTATAGTAGTAAGAATAAAAGCTGGAAAAAAAATCTCAATTGGAGATGGGCTGTTCTTTTTCTTCTTTTTCTTATTTTCTCTCTCAGGAAGATTCCCTCCTCATCTGAGGTAAGCAAACAGTGTCCCTGGCTTGATGAGAATAAACTCTATAGGATCTAGAAATAAAGTCCACCAAATTTACCAAATCACTGCAAACATGAGGAGTGGTGCAGTGGTTAGAATGCAGTAGTGGAGACTAATTCTGCTGACTGTCAGCAGTTCAATTCTGACACACTCAAAATTGACTCAACCTTCCATCCTCCCAAGGTTGGTAACACGAGGACCCAGATTGTTGGGGCAATCACTTAGAAAGTGCTGTAAAGCACGATGAAGAGGTGTGTGTGTGTGTTTGTGCATGTGTGTATGTGTGTGTGTGTATGTGTGTGTATGTATGTATGTATGTATGTATGTATGTACGTATGTATATACATAGAGAGAGAGAGAGGGCGGGAGGGCGGGAGGGAGGGAGGGAGGGAGGGAGGGAGGGAGAGAGAGAGAGAGAGAGAGAGAGAGAGAGAGAGAGAGTGTTACAACCCCCGGTATGCCCGAATATGGGAGGAAGTTCACTACTTCCATACTTCCAGTACAGGTTCGAATCCCAGTAAGGGTATGGCTAGCTGATGAGAGCTAAATAGCTTGAAATAGATCTATACTAGTCTCCCTTTATTTATTTATCAGCACAAATATAACACAAATATAACAAAGGCAACAGTAAAAATATTGGGTTTCTGTCATGATGGACTCTTGTGACGAGCCGATTGACAGATAATGGAAGCAGTTAGCTTACTCCCATAATTGGGGCATACCAGGGGTTGTGACACTAAATATATACCTTCCTCCCTGGCTTCTGCTGATAAGGAGGAGGGCCTGGGGCTTAATGGCTAAGACGTCTGCCTAAGATGCAATACACCACAGGTTCGAATCCCAGTAAGGGTATGGCTAGCTGATGAGAGCTAAATTGCTTGAAATACATCTATACTAGTCTCCCTTTATTTATTTATCAGCACAAATATCACACACACACACACACACACACACACACACACACACACACACTATATGTATGTATTAGTGGTGAGTTTCAAGAAATTTTGGAACCTCTTCTGTAGATGTGGCCCACTTTCCGGGTCCACTGGTGGAACCTCTTCTAACCGGTTTGGTAGATTTGATGAACCAGTTCTACTGAATAGGTGCGAACTAGTAAGAACCCACCTCTGGTATGTATGTATGTATATATGTATGCATGCATGCATGTCTAAGTCAATGGGGGATTCAAACATTTTTTACTACCAGTTCTGTGGGTGTGACTTGGTAGGCGTGGCAGTGGAAGGATACTGTAAAATCTTCATTCCCTCCCCATTCCAGGGGAAGGTTACTGCAAAATCCCAATTTCCTCCCAAACAGCTGGGACTTGGGAGGCAGAGAATAGATAGGGGCAGGGCCAGTTAGAGGGGGTATTTGGTGGTTCTCCGAACCAGTCAAAATTTCTGCTACTGGTTCTCCAGAACTGGTCAGAACCTGCTGAATACCACCTGTGGTCTAAGTGCTATTGCTAGTACAATCAACTCTCTAACCCAGGGCCAGTTTCAGTGTGTTCTAACTGAGGCTACCCAAACAAGACAAAGTACAAATTAATGCATTTTTTCCTGGTGCCATGAAAAATGCAAGATTGCATTTCTATGGGGAGGCCATTCAAGAGATGGGATGACAATGGACTCTCTGTCTTTCCCCACTTTTTGTCACCGAGATGGAGTCAGCTGAAGAAGAACCTCTAACTGCAGTTCCACACAGGAGCTGTAAGTCAGCTAGGCAGTTGAACACATCTCGCCTTCCAAAACAATGAACTTTTGAGTAGAGACAATAGTCAGATGCCTGTAGTTGTTATGTATGCTTGGGGACACTGTGTGTTAATAGAAAATCCTACGCAGTTCGTGTAGTTCAAAAGAGCTCAAACTGTTGGGTGGACCTTTTCTCAGTATTCTTAAATAGTGTTCATAACAAATAGCCACGTTGGTTAACTTCTTTCTGCCACAAATCAGCAGCCGTCCTGGGATTAAATCCATTCCAAAAAGGAAATGGATCCAGGAGAAAATTGCTTATCCCAGGAAGCTCTGTGATTTTGGAGAATGATAATTGAGAACTTTCTTCAGTTATGCTGCAGAGGGAAGACTTTATTAACCCACAAGCTACTTCACAAAGCAAAGCAGAGCTGAGCTGGGGGAGAAAAGGAAAATGAGCCATTTATTTATTTATTTATTTATTTATTTATTTATTTATTTATTTATTTATTTATTTATCGTTAAGAAAATGAAGTGGAGCAGATAGTAGCTTCTTCTTCTTTTTAAAAAGAATTTTATTAAAATTACCACAATATAAACTACAAATGAAAATGAAAGGGGAAAGGGAGAAGGAAAGAGAGATAGGTACAAGGGGAAAGAAAACAAATGTATGAACTTCCAACCTATTTTAGCACAGTAAAATATACAACAATATTACAACCAGTGGCGGGTTTCAATTTATTTTACTACCAGTTCGCTTCTCCATGCACTTGCACAATACTTCTGCGCATGCACAGAAGTGTCTGGGTGGGTGGGCAGAGCCTCCCACCGCCACCACTCCAGGTTTGCCCGATGCAGGGTGAACTGGCAGAAACCCACCTTGGATTACAACCTCAACTTTTTATTTCACTAACAGATACTAGCCATTTCTATAACAATACATTTTGTGAATCAACAAAACCCAACAAAAGTTAGTTGGAAGACTGAACCAATTTTGATCAATCGAACTATCGAACTGCTGGCAGCCGGCACTCAGCAGAAGTAGCCTGCAGTAGTGCATTCTAACCACTGCACCACCACAGCTCTTAATTACAAGATAAGACAAGTAGCAACATTATTGCTGTTATCAAACTTAGGTACTGCCCATCACATAGAGTGATTCTCAGTGGTGTACAATTTAAAACATAAAAACCATATAAAAATATTATATTTCAATAAAAGGAAGCAGTGAAAACAAGGGTAGAAAAATTAAAAGTTAAAAAGTCAGAGAGGGGACTTTGAGAAGGCTAAGCAAATCTGAGGTTATTATATATTGTAGTCAGAGCTGGGTCCCTACTGGTTGAGCCCGGTTCAGCTGAGTAGGTAATAAGTCAGCCGGACACGCACCCGAACTGGTTCTATCAGCCATCTTATTTTTTGCTTCTGTGCATGCACCAGCAGTAAAAGAAGTCGGAACCCACCCCTGATAGTATAACACTGTGAAATATATTAAAACTGGAGCGAGACTCTTTCCACAAATAGTGGCCATTTTAGAAAGCGATTGAAAAAGTTGAATCATAAACCCTAGAAAATTCAGACTATGACACCAGACAGATTATAGACAGCAAGGACAGATAGAATGTGCTTTTTGACAGATCTGCTTTCCTAGCACTAGGCTCTATCCGAAAAAGACAAGAAAACGAACTTCTACTAATGCCGGCCATATGTTTTTGCAATGCAGCCTTCCTGTCCTAAGCATACAGGAGCCATCTCAGTGTCATTGACATTAATTTGCTGGAGCAAGTGCTGACATTTTATTGGCAAACAATGCTGTTCTCTTAAGCAATGACCCACAGGCTACTTCCTAGCAGTGCTGTTATCTTGTCCTATTAAAAACAAATAGTGTTGTAGAGATGATGGACATTGTGAAGCTGTATAGTCTGAACTATATAAATGGATGAGCTAAATTTCTCAAAATGAAGTATAGGAGACAGACTGGCATTTTGTAATTTATGGTTTATTTGCACCCACATATACAGGTTTGTAAATGGAAGCTCATGACATTAACTGATGTCTACTCTTCACCCAGAGCATTTCTGTGGTCATAAATATGCTACCAGGATTGTTATAGGAAGCAACTTGGCTCGTATGTGTTTTTCTAACCTCCCACCAAAATTGTGAGTTTCTTCTCTTTTCTTTTTTTAATTTAGCTTTTGCCCGGACAACAATGCTGGTCTACCCTATTCTAATTATAGTCATTGGTTCTTCCCTCAAGCAAAGCAGAAAATAGACCTCAGACAGAGTACCATTTTATGGCTAATATCATGCAAACTTGAGACACAGCTTGTTTCTTTTGAAAACAGGAAAAGGGGCCTTTAAAAAAAAAAAAAGTATTTTGCTTTCTCTGGCTTTGTCCAAGAGAAATAATAAGCATCTGTCTGGAGGATGTGCTAATAAAACCACAGTTAAAGCAATCCATGACTTTTTTTTCCATGGGAGACATTGTGAACCCCAAGAACTGCATACATTCATTCTGCTCAAATTTAAATTTACATACACGGAAATAAAGGGAGACTAGTATAACTACCGTGTTTCCCCCAAAATAAGTCAGGGTCTTATTTTCTTTTGACCCCTGAAATAAACGCTTGGTCTTATTTTTTGGGAGGTCTTATTATTTTTGAGGTGCAGGAGGCGACAAGCGTGGTCACCTCATGGCTGCAGGTGTGTTGCAATATTTTTGATGAGGGCTTATTTTGGGGGGAGGGCTTATTATAGCACATGTGCTCAAGTGCCCAATTGGGATTATTATCCGGGGAAGTCTTATTTTCAGGAAAACAGGGTATCTTCTGTCAACCTAGCAGTTCGAAAGCACGTAAAAATGCAAGTAGAAAAATAGGAACCACCTTTGGTGGGAATTTAAACGTTCTGTGCATCTTTGGCATTGGACATATGACCATGGAGACATCTTAGGACAGTGCTGGCTCTTCAGCTTTGAAATGGAGATGAGCACCGGCCCCTAGAGTCAGGAACAACTAGCACATATGTGCGAGGGGAACCTTTATCTTTAGTATAGCTATTTCAAGTTTTTTTTTTACCTCCCCTCAGGTAGCCATACCCTTCTGAGATTCGTTCGAATCTGGCTACCCGATGAGAGCTAAAAAGCTTGAAATAGCTAATATTAGTCTCCCTTTATTTCCCTGTAGGTAAATTTAAATTTAACATAAAAAACTTTGTCGCAGAAGCGACTGCCTGTGAAGGCTTGTGGATTGGGGCTGAAAGGCAAAAGCGGAAGCAGTATGCTCCATCCCACATTTGGGTAGACCAGGTTGCTTTGATAGACTGGTCTCACCAGAAAAACAGTCACTCCGCTCATTCCTCAGTATGCCAAAGATGTTGCCCTATGCCGCAGCAGATCGCTGCTTCTCCTGATCTAAAAGGAAGAATAAACTAAGATATTCAGTACATGCCCATTATTGGGGCTGTTGGGATCATCTTGCCTTCTGAAGCACATCATCTGAAAGTTATTAACATTCAATTACCTGTTTGTCAGATCCAAAGAAGAAATGGTTAGGATCAGAGGTGGCATTCAGCAGGTTCTGACTGGCTCCACCCCCATCTATTCTCTGCCTCCTGAGTCCCAGCTGATTGGGAGTAAATGGGGATTTTGCAGTATCTGCCATGCCCACCAAGCCACGTCCACCCAGTCATGCCACACCCACCAAGTTACACCCACAGAACCGGTAGTAAAAACTTTTGAACCCTACCACTGGTTAGGATAGTCTACCAGAGCCACAGAATCTTAAAATTAAGCATCGCAGAGTGAAGATCACCCCAAAGAGTCATCTTGACTCTTTTGTAATAGCATTACAGCCATCATCCTTTGGGTAGATCAAGTGTTGGTTATTAATCCAGCATAGTTTCCCATCAGATACAGTAAATGCAGCAATTGATGGGAGGAGAAAATTATATGTGGAATACAGCTGAATGGTTGGAAGATATATCAAGCACAGACTAAGAACACCCAACAGCCTTTTAGCATTGAGCATTTTAGTATGAGTAGTTGCTTGCTTCAGGTGTTTTTATTTATTTATTTTGTATTTGTAGGCATTTTATCAAAGAAGCATTAAGAATGTATCTTTATTGAAACTTAGGTAAAGTCTCCCTTGAGTTACTACCTCAACAAGTTCATGGATCTCTCCCAGCAATAGGCTGAAAATGATTTATTTTGCTTGTTCCCACAATGTTGTCTTAACTTCTCAGTCATAATCCATAACTTAGGATTTAATTAAGAACAACCTGACTAACCTTTTTTTGTGACCAGTCGGGTCAGCTGAGTACTATTTGGTCTGACTCTTACACAGCATGGGATTTATGCCTGCATAAATATGTTGTTTGTCTTCTAATGTTCTTTCCTTTGATTGAAAACAAAACAAAAACAAAACAAAACCCCATCAAATTCTGTGTGGAACTTTTGGGTTAAAGACATTCAACACTGCTGAAATCCGTCTTCTAGTTTCCTGAAGGAAAGTGCCCTGTGATAAAGCTTTTGTTTTTCTATCATACTCCCAGGCTAATTTAGATTTCCTTTTTCATTTATTTTAGCAGTGATTTTGAGCTTACTTTGTTGTTAGAAGGTGGCCTTAGGTGTCATTCTTGCTTTGCTCTGCTAACAGATCTCTGCAGCAATTGTGGCCTCCTGACAGTTTGGATGTCCTGATGGGGGAAATAAAAACATGGCAGGTTCCTTCATGATGCTGTGCTGGGGATTTAATTGATTCATGGGAACTAAAGGATATGTGTGTCTCGGATTGCTGCATAGAGAAAGAGTTGGCAATGAAAGCCATGGACACAAGGACTCCCATACCAACACCAGAGAATTCCACCACCATTTTTCCCTTTAAGGAATAGAATGGGAAGAATTTTGGTTCTATTTCATGGAATAAGTATGGCTATTTTGAAAAGTTAGAAATTTCCAATCACAAAGTGAGAGAATTGGGGCTGAAGGCTGGGAACAGAGGAAGAGTGTTTGAAGTTCGACTGGATGGAAGAGATCAGGGTTAATTCCACTTTTTAGAAGATAGCTTTAGCACAATTCCTATATTCCAGCCTACAGCATTGCTGTCATGAGGCCAAAAAATAATAAATAAAAATAGAGGAAGAAGAGCTAAACAAAAGGTTTTTTTTGAACTCTTGACAAAAAGGACATAAACAGAGCAACTAGCAAAAATAATAATGAATCAAAAGGCAATGCTTCTCTTTTTATCTTTCTGGATGGCATCCTAAAGGACATCTCTTCAAAAGAAGTTTTATGCTGCTCCTTGCCGGTACCACCATCCAGTTCTACCTTCCCACATGGTCTGAATGCACAAATTGGAGAAATGTCTATGTCTGACAACATGTCTCATACAACATAATGCTAAGTAAGCATTGTCCTTTCAGGGACAAGATAGTGTAGAACGAGTGTTTCAATACAATACAATACAATATCAGAGTTGGAAGGGACTTGGAGGTCTTTTAGTCCAACCCCCTGCCTAGGCAGGAAACCCTATACCATTTCAGACAAATGGCTATCCAACATCTTCTTAAAGACTTCCAGTGTTGGAGCATTCACAACTTCTGGAGGCAAGCTGTTCCACTGATTAATTGTTCTAACTGTCAGGAAATTTCTCCTCAGTTCTAAGTTGCTTCTGATTAGTTCCCACCCATTGCTTCTTGTTCTACCTCAGGTGCCTTGGAGAATAGTTTGACTCCCTCTTCTTTGTGGCAACCCCTGAGATATTGGAACACTGCTATCATGTCTCCCCTAGCCCTTATTTTCATTTAACAAGACATAACCAGTTCCTGCAACCATTCTTCATATGTTTTAGTCTCCAATCCCCTAATCCTCTTTGTTGCTCTTCTCTGCACTCTTTCTAGAGTCTCCACATCTTTTCTACATCGTGGTGACTAAAACTGAATGCAGTATTCCAAGTGTGGCCTTACCAAGGCATTATAAAGTAGTATTAACACTTCACGTGATCTTGATTCTATCCCTCTGTTTATGCAGCCTAGAACTGTGTTAACTTTTTTGGCAGCTGCTGTATACTGCTGGCTCATATTTGAATGGTTGTCCACTAGGACTCCAAGATCCCTTTCATAGTTACTATTGTTGAGCAAGGTACCACCTATACCGTACCTGTGTATTTCGTTTTTGTTGCCTAAATGTAGAACCTTACTCTTTTCACCATTGAATTTCATTTTATTAGATAGTGCCCAATGTTCAAGTTTATCAAGATCCTCTGTATCTTTAGCCTATCTTCTGGAGTGTTGGCTATTCTTGCCAGCTTGGTGTCATCTGCAAATTTGATGAGCTCCCCATTTATTCCCGTATCTAAATCATTGATGAAGATGTTGAAGAGTATTGGTCCTAAAACAGAGCCTTGGGGTACTCCACTGCATACTTCCCACCATGAAGATGCAGTTCCATTGAGGACTACACGTTGAGTGCGGTTGGTCAGCCAGTTACAAATCCATCTGGTGATAATGCTGTCTAACCCACATTCTTCTACTTTATCTAGTAGTAGATTATGGTCTACCTTATCAAATGCCTTACTGAAGTCCAAGTAAACTATATTGATGGCATTCCTCTGGTCCACTGATTTTGTCACTTTATCAAAGAATGCAATAAGATTAGTCTGGCGTGATCTATTTTTGACAAACCCATGTTGGGTTTTGGCTATTACTTTGTTTACTTCTAGGTGTTCACTAATTTGTTGCTTGATTATCTTTTCCATAATCTTTCCTGGTATTGAGGTCAGGCTGATAGGTCTATAGTATCCTGGATCTATTTTTTTTTCATTTTTTGAAGATGGGAACCACATCAGCTCTTTTCCAGTCTTCTGGCAGTTCCCCGGTGCAGGATCTCTGAAAGATATAGTTCAGTGGTTCTGAGATCTTGTCTGCCAGTTCCTTCAGAAGCCTGGGGTGTAATTCATCCGGTCCTGGTGATTTGAACTCATCTAGGGTAGACAGGTGCTCATTTACCATTTTCTTCCCTATTTCAACTTGTGCCCCTAATCTGATTTTTGTGGTGCTGTTTTTGATAGGTTGGACTGTTTTACCCCTTTGTGTAAAGACAGATGCAAAACATGAGTTAAATAGTTCTGCTTTCTCCTTGTTGGTTGTCACCTTCTTTCCATTTTCTCCCAACAATGGACCAATTGTTTCCTTTACTTTTTTCTTGTTTTTAACATGTTGTAAGCTTTTTTTGTTATTTTTTACTTTTGTGGCAAGCCTTTCTTCAGTGTGAGCCTTAGCTTTCCTCACTTCATCTTTACATGCTCGGGCTATTTGTTGATATTCTGCCTTAGTTATGTCCCCCCCCCTTCCACTTTTTATATTTATCTTTTTTGTCTTTCAATTTGTCAGAGAGTTCTTTATGCAGCCATGCTGGTTTCTTTTGGGAGCTGTTATTTTTCTTCTTCATTGGTATTGTGCTAGACTGGGCTTTTGTAATCTCATTTTTCAAAATTTCCCAAGCTTCTTGAGTTGTTTTTCCTTTGAGGATTCTCATCCAGGGAATTTTCCCCAAGCTCTCTCTAAGTTTATTGAAATTGTTTATTGAAATTGTCCAAGACTCTAGTTTCACTTTGTTTTATTACTTGTGTTTGCATAATGTTGAATTCCAATATTGCATGGCCACTTGCCCCCAGGGTTCCTGTGGCTTCAACACCTTCTATCATTTCCTCTCTGGTTTCTATTTCTAATAGTTGATCCTTGGCTGTAGAACAGTTAGGCTGAAAGGGCCATCTCTTGCCTTCACAGGTAGGTTATATACACTGTACCAAAAACCATTTCTCAGGGGTAAGGTTAGTATATGCTGGCTCTTGGGCAAATTGAACCCCCTTGGGAAGTTGCTGTGCTAATCCTCCCATGGATTAGCACTTCTCCAAGATGTTCCTTGATTATTTGTACAATATATAAAATAGCATTGGTGGGTCAAATGGAACATCATTTCTTTGCCCAAGGGAAAAAATATGTCTTAGGGGCTGAGAAACATTTTTTATCAGCTATATAGTGTAATTGCCATAAAGCTTTTTGGATAACGAGCCTGGCTCCAGTTGAAGGGCAGTAACATTTGCCAGTCAATTCTGTTGCTGTTCTCAGGATCGAAATGGCAGATTAGATTATTTTGAACATTCTCCTCATGGATGAAAACCCTGAGAATTTGCCTTCTCCTGTTCAGAAACTGCTGGATCTTTTTCTCAGGTATGCACAGATCTGTTTGACCTGTCTCCCCACTGCTCAGTTCTCATTCTAAATGAGATGCATGTTTCATCTTAAGAGTTTAGGCATGAAGGAGACTCTTCAAAGGAATGCCAGAAAGAGAGAATTTTATTCATCCCTCTTCTAGATGGAGACAAAAGATTACAGATTTTTGGATTGCTAGTTGCCCCACTCCATATACCTCACAGGGGATGGTGTTTTATTAAGCAAGTAAAAAAAACATCTGCAGTTTCTGGAGTTGTACCTTTAAGAGCTCGTCTGTAAACGGAATGGTAATGAAAAGTGTGTGTGTGTGTGTGTGTGTGTGTGTGTGTGTGTGTGTGTGTGTGAAAGATAGAAGCAAAAACAATGAGCCAAGACTTTGGTTAGTTATTTTATTCATCTATTTATCAAATTAGTACAGCCATACATGTCCATAGAAGATTATGAGTGGCTCACAACCATTAGTGTTTGTAGAATATTGGAGTAAGCAATGCACATAAAATTGCTTTAGATCAGATTCTTGAAATAATAAGCAATAATAATGAAAGCAGTTGGAAGGATGGCCTGGGTCTTCTAGCTCCCTCAGTCAAGGGTCTCCGGTCTTCAACCCATATAAGTGGTATCCACAGGGTGGTAACCCAAAAAAGCCACAGTGGGTGTGACAGTGTAAGTGAAGCATACTTTTCCCCATTTTTCTGCTCTTCTGCTTACCTTAGTGCTGGGAGAATTAACAAGAAGGTAATTAATGCTTGCATTTACATTTACCGGAGACCCACTCTGAAGTCTTGTCTATAAGAGCATCCATACTATGTACAGGTCAAAAAGGAAAAGACAGTGGATGTAGGGTTGCGGTATAAGCCTTTCCCTCTGGTAAATATGTTACAATGCTGAGTTAGATATTTTGCTTGCTTGGAGCCTTCCTACCTGCCAGCCCTGCTACCTATCTGCGTTAGAAGCAGAAGAGGAACCAAAAGTTCCTCACAGTAAATGTGAAAAAAGATCCTGGTTTGTGATAAGCCTTATCCCTTCTGGCTTAACACTACAGCCCCCCCCCCAAAAAAAAAATGCCATCCAGAGGCAAAAAAATAAAAAAGAAACTGCCTTGAAGAACTGGCTCGCCCGTCAGGCCTGGGGATAAGGATTTCTACCCCGCCCGAATGTTGTATGCATGTTGCTCATTATTTTATTATGTGTTGTTGTCTCAATGTTGTATTTCCCCTTTCCCTGGTTTTCTGTGAGCCGCCCTGAGTCCCCTCAGGGAAAAGGGCGGCCTACAAATGCAAATAAAACCTCTAAACCTCTAAACCTCTAAAACCTCTAAAACTGAAATCAACTCTAGTAATGATCCTGGGATTCATGAATCCAATAAAGCAGAGATACAGATGAGGATCGACTCCTATCTCCCCTCTGCAGAGACAACAAAATATATGAGTAACAGATCCACTGCTTCAGGTTCCCTTTCACCTTCAAAGATTATAACAATCCTGAACCCAGCCACAAGAGAGATTTCCTCTGCAACACTTCAAACACTCAGTCCAAGCCATTCCCCAGAGCAAGGGAATAACCTCCCTGAACACCCACAGCTCCATCACTCCACCTTTCCATGAGCTTTATTTTCTGTCTGTAGAAATGTTGAAGTTTATATGGCAAAGGCTAAATGATGTGTCAGCCAAGTAATGTAGACGATGCAGCAATACTCCCAACAATACCAGCTGCCTTCTACTTAGCATGAAATATGCTCAGGCCAAAGCTCTCATTGTACAGCGTGGAATAGATATACTGAGGGCCAATTTGACTTAACCAGGCCCCAGACCTTTATTATCAGTGAATGCAACAATTATTCTGACTCTCCTATGTCATTCCCAACTAATCTGGAGGGGCCAGAGGGCCTTTACTCTGGCATGATGCCACATCCTCCCACCAGCTGTCCATGAAATACAAGAAGATGCTCTACTCAGACAATGCCCCCGACTCCAGACATGTAGAAATAACAGAACCTGGGTTTTTCTAGTGCCTGTACTAAAGGAACATTTTTCATTTCACCATTATTGCACAAATATCTGGAATGCACAGGACAATTCTACAGCTCCCTGCTGCTTTCAGATGCCAAGCCTGCTACACCACATAATGTTGCCAGCACAGCAGCATTTAAAATGTGTCATGAACAGCCCCTTATTTTAGAGTTCTTTGTATTGTGATAGTTTGCCATGCTCCTCTATACTGATCCACTGCTTCTACCCATCTTTTAGATGCTTTTTAGATTTTTAAAACCTTTGTTTGTTTATATATTTAGCTTTCTATATGTAATTTTCTATTCTAGTGTATCTTTTGTGCTTTTTACATTTTGTGTCCTGCCCTCTTTATGTTGGTCTTTGACTATAATAAAAATATGATTTCATTTGATTTGAGTTAGAAGTGTTCTTATTCAGATACTTATGGATAAGGGGTGGGTGCCGCTACTGCCGGTTTGCTCAGGGATGCACCCTGCACACACATGTGATTCATGCGTTTGATTGCGCTGCATGCGCACGCGCAACAAAAATTGCTCTGTGCATGCACAGAAGGGAAAAACAAGATGGGGGTGCCTACGAAGAACCAGTTCGGGGGCATGGCAGGACTGGGTTGCTGCTGGTTCCAGCGACACAGGCCACCAAGTTACTACCAGTTAGGCTGAACCAGTCTGAACTGGTAGGAATCCACCTCTGTTATGGATGGATTGCCATCAAAGAATATGCGTACAGGGATTAAAAAATCCAGTTGTTCCATTCACTACCATTGCAGGTTTTTTCAAACTGGAACGTGTTGAGTACTTTGCAGAGCCTTAGGTCAGAAAACTCCACCATCTGAATTAGCACTTTCCTCCATGACCTCTGAGATAAGTAATAAAATTTGGACAATTACTAGAAGGCAGTAAAAATATGTGCCCCCTCTCTTTACTGCCATCTAGTGGCCCTTTGGATTTTTATAGCCCTGATCTGAGAACTCTACCAGAAGCACCAAGATAATTTTGAAAGGTTAAGGTTGAAAAGCAGATGTTTTTTTCCCCAGGGAACAAACCTTCTCGACTGTTGCAAAGTTCAGCAGATGATTATCCTGGGCTTTTCAGAGTTAAGCTGGCAACATGTGGCCCCTTTTTATGATGATTGAATCTGAAGCTAAAGATGGATCTCAGGTCTGTTCTCAGATCCACATCTTACCAGGTTTTCAAACTCAGCTTTTCTCTGACGCTCAAATTAGCAGGTCTGTTTCCTTTACAGTCAACTTTTTGTTCCCATCCATCATGCCTTGTCAACTACCTCCTTAAGAAAGCGATGGAAATGGCACATCCAAACGAGCTAATTATTTAAGTGGTACTACTACCCAACGTGGCAAGCGCATCTGGCCGATTGATTAGCTTACGCATTTGCGAGAAGCGCTGAAAACAAAAAGCTGAGACTGAGCAATAAATTGCAGGTCACAAAGTCCTTAGTCAGCTTCTCTGAGATCAATGGATGCCATTTAATGGCTTCGGTGTACAGAGTCTGAAAATGCCAAATGAACATGTAGGTCCCTGCTATTAGCATGCTAACTGCCAATACGTATGAGCCAGATGTATGCAAATTTATGTCGGCCTGAGCTTTGTGAAACTTCTGCAACAGGCACTGAAAGAAAATACTGTAGGGTTCTTTACTGAGGGAATGAAAAATGGATTCAAATGGGAAACACTTTCCTGTGATTTGAGTCCTGCATCAGCTAAGAAACATACAAGATTGATTGTGTAACCTTCATAAGCCAGGTGGATAAAATGCAAATATTCAAGCAGCATTTTTTAGATACATAAAAAAGCGCTTTTATTTTTAAAAATATTAAATTCATGGTTATAGGATGAATTAATGCAGAAACAAGAACTGAATTCAGCCAATTTGCCAGTTTTTCCATCCTAAATAGATTATATGATATGACAGTGTTTGTCAACCTTGGCAACTCTTAGATGGGTGGAATTGAATTCCTAGAATTTGTCCATTCATCTTAAAGTTGCTAAAGTAGAAAAAGAAAACCTGTGAAATGACAATCTTAGGTTCCCTCTCTCTCGTTTCATATTCTGTCACTTCTGAGAATTGTTCATGCTGGCTAGAAGTGATGGGAGTTTGCTTGCAACAACATTTGGAGAGTCATATTTTTTCATATGATTTACAGGAAGATTTTAAAAATGGTATGGCACCATTTAAGTGGTAACTCAGCCCTATAATACGAAGATGTACACTCTATTTTACTATCTTACTTTGAAAAAAAAACAATTGATATAAAGGTAATGATATGCGACTGTAGGTTTAGAAATAACTAGTTTAAAGTGTACGTATTTGCACGCATAACTGCGTGTGTTTGATTTGTATCCTGCCATTCTATTTGAATGAACACTCAAAATTGCTGGCAAAAAGGAAAACATAAGAAATGCACTTTTACAATGCCAATTGAAAACCAGTGCTAACATCAGTATTAGTGAAGGTGGTGTGTTTGCACTAATTTTTGAAACGCAGAAATCCAAACACCGAATCACACAAGAGAAAATTCAAACAGGTTCATAAAAGTAGAGCTGGTTCCTAAAATATTTGCACCCTAAGTTCTTTAGGACTTCAAAAGTTAACACAAACACCTTATTTTCTGACCAGAAAAATGGTTGGTAACTGATACTTTTAACATGTGCATCTGATGCTCCCAGTGGTGCATATAGCTCAGCAGTTTATTGGTTAGGGCTTTGTGCCAGTTGAGTCCTGGACACTTGTTTGAAGGAATCCTACTTGGATACTTTAATCTTCAAAGTCCTGTTGAAGCAAAACAAGACATGGATACATGCTACCAGTTTTGATGAGTACAGGAATAAACGCACTAAATGCTACTGTGTAGATGTTCTTCTTGTCCCAGCCACATGAGATTCCCATGTTCTTCAAGAAACAGGAAATGTACTCAAACTGAAGAACCAATCTTTGGGGATAATCTTGCAACTCCATCCAAGACAGGATGAATCCCAGTTTCTGAGTCCAGTTTCTTGGTAGCACCTCGGTGTTGTCTAGATTTACTTTCAGCTAGTTCTCAATTATTCAGCTCATAGTTTTGTTCAGATAATATTGAAAGGTACTATCAGTTATCTTGGAGTTGGATAATAAGGCCACATTTTTAAAAAAAACAAATATAATGTCTTCCATGAGGACACAACAGTGGCAGAAAAATATTCTTCACTGCCGTGGAGTATGGATACTAATGAGTCAGTTTGATTTATCTAGAGATTGTCTCCATTGCACTCAAGCTGTTGTCCCAGATGCTACATTGCTCCCTGCTCTCTAATAAATCCAAGGGGCTGATTTGGCTTTGCAAGAGGAAGAGGACACTTAGGAATTAAAGCATCATTGCCTGAACTGAAACCGTCATCCCAGGTTTTGACATGCCACAATAGCATTCCTCAATCCATATGGTAAAGCCATTCCACAGAGAGGCCTAAATAAATGGAATTCATTTTTTTCTTTTCCTAAACATCTCTGCCACATATACAAAGGCACATGCAAAAAGGCTGCATCGTTATAATTCCACTAAAGTTTACAAGGAAACTAAAGCTGAGCCAGTAAATTATTTCTGATTAGCTGGTTACACTGAGGAGATCCAGAGAACTGTTTGCTTGATTGAGAAAAAAAATAGTTTGCCTTTCTCCATTTCTATGTAATAGAGAATAATGTTCAAAAGGTAATGAGGACTGCCTGACAACATACATACAGGAGACTCAGATAATTTATCTCCAGCTATCTTTTATACCAGGGGTCATGAACCTTGCGGACCTCAGGGACGACAAAATTCATAATTTTAAATCCCATGGACTACTAATATCTGCCTAATGACTGGCTGGGTGGGCACGGCCAACTCGATGTCACTCACTTCGAGGGGTGCCTACTCGCCCCTCCCCTTCCAGTCACTCCTTGCTTCCCCACCCGGGCTCCTTAGCCCCCCAACAGGAAGCAGCTGTTGGAACGAAGCAGCCACCACGAGAAAGAGTTGGCAAAACAGCTCAGTTCAAATTGGATCTCACCAAGAAGGAGGCTCAGCAGAAGTACCTCACTGAGAACTATGAGCATAGGCTTTCTAAGCAGAAGGAAGACCTGCGGGAGTGCAAGACCAGTTACTGGCGCCTGGTGCCTCAGTGGGCTGAGATGGTCAGCCAGTTCCAGGCCATGATGCAGTTCCACTGGAACAAGGCCCTCCGGCTCTCTGCCACTAGCAGCACTTCCCTCCAGCCTTCGCCCAAAGCCCCACACCAGGACGCTGAAGCAGACCCCAAGTCGGAATTTCTTCCCCACTCTGACCCACACAAAAAGGAAAGGGGTAGACTCTCTGCAGCAACACAAATGTCCATTGCATGTATCCAGCCCAGGGCCGTAGTTTGAGGACCCCTGATTTAGTGCAATATAAAAAATGCAAATAATTTATCTGCAGACCATCAAAATTTTATTGTGGACCACCAGTGATCCACGGACTACCAGTTGGTGACCGCTGCTTTATACATTGAACACTGAAGATGCACTAAAACCAGGACTAATAATTTCACTTGGCGTTTGTTAATGTAAAGTTGTCCTACACTTCCTCTTTCTGCATAAAATTCTTTTTATAATCTGGATTTAATTTCATTTCCTTAGAGAAAGAAATTCTCTATGAAACCTTTTCATATACAAATTTGATTGGTTGCACAACTACCTGCTAAGTTTTAGGAGTGGCCGAAACAATCAAGTTCTGCATTTTGAGGCTTTAAGCAGGAAGTTCTGTTTTTCATCAGAATGGCACCTCTTCTCTTCTCATAATGTTCTTAGAGTACTTTCCATTTTCTATAGAGCAAAAGCTCACAAATTCCAGCTCTTCAACAACACTTCAGTTCAGACAATGACCAGATGGCAGCCAGAAGAAAATTGACTAAATATTTGCCATTGTCTGCAAAATGTATAGCCAAATGCCAACCCAAAAAAGAAATGTAATCACTTGATGGTATGACAGGTAAGGGAGAGAAGAAGAAAAAGAAGTCTATGGAATAAACACCGTTGTGCATGGCAACTGGGGAAGACTTTTTATATGTGTGATGACATTGGGTAAGGCCAAAATTTCAGGGGAAAGAACTATCATCTTGTTATGCATTCTCCCCATCAGAGCATTACTGCGACATCTGATTTAAACTCGGAAAAGCAGAAGGAAGGATGAATTTGAATTACTATTATATTCTTCCGGGGAACAGGTTGAAAATAGCCTTAACACCCCTTTCCCTTGTGACAGCCCATAGAAGGCAACCCCTTCCATCCACATCGTGTTAACTCTTTCCTTTTGAAAAAAAAATGCTTTATATAGTTATTTGCATCTTTTATTTACTTATTTTTCCTACTTTAGACTTTTCTCCTGAGACTGGAATCATTTGGAAAATTGACAGAAATATTTTTAGCTGATTTTAAAATGGGCATTCCATAATTTGGCCTTAGTTGCTTATATACAATATTCTGTTACTTTAACTGTCGATAGGTCCAATGATAGAAAGGTGCTGCTTGGGGAGATCTGATATATTTTTATTCAGAAACAATGTGTGCCTAATGAACAATAATTTCAGCTGGAAACATATTGGGATTCCCTTAATGAATTTATAATGTGTAATTACTTCAGGAATCCATTCTGAGTCTCCCTTTCTCAGAGTTTGCTCATAATTATAGTTTGATTAGGCTATGATCTCCAAGGACAAAATGCAAAATCTTTTTTTAATAACAGACATTGCAATGCATTTGCATCAACATCCCCACACCCTTTAGGTTTTTATTTATTTATGTATAAATACATGTCAATACCACAAGATGGCACTTTTGTACTTGCAACATTTACTACTACACATACGTATCTTCTTCAAGATGTTCCAAATGTAGACTTGTAAACTTTTTTAAAAAGCAAGATCTTGTACAAACAGCTTGTTTGTGTGTATCTGTGTGTGTAATAAATAAAAGTCAGAGAATTATTTTTTTTAAAAAAGAATAATAAATAATTGCAGGTAATAAAATTTAAATTACAAAATCAGAATGTATATTAACCAACTGAATTAAAGTTTTCAATAGTTAAAATGTACCTAAATGGCTCGATACCAATTTAAAACAATCCTCTTCTCACTTCCTTAATCATTAATATGTTTGTCCAACAAGGAAGAAAGAAAAACCTTCTCATGAATTAAAAAAAATGGCCTGGATTATATGCTGCAAAATTTCTGGTTTATTGTTATCTCCTTTGGCAGAAGGAAAATCAGATTATTTTGTGATCTAAGAAACTGAGTCAGTCTGGAAATCAAGGAACTCTGGATCTTTCGATAGTTTCAAATGTAACTCAAATATAAACTCTAGAAAACTCATTGTTGAAAGTGGTGAAGAAAAAAGAAACTTTGCACTAATATAGTGCATAATGACATAGCGTCCAGTTTGTCCTTTACAGTAAATGTAATTTTATCTCCCCCCCGCACAGGATTGTCATGCTTTCAAAAAATTAAAAAATAATCAGTAGAAGACTGTAGAACTTCTTATTTGTCCATATTCCAATGGTTAAAAAGGAAGAGATGTAATTCTGAGGTCCCCTCTGGGGAAGAGTCATAAAGATATACCATGTTTCAGATATGCTAAAAGGTAAAACCGGTCAAGTTTAGAAGTTAAGATTCTGCCGAATTACTGGTATATCAGATGCCAGATTCTCCCAAAGAAAAAAAAATAAAACCCAAAAACTCATCAGCTGGAATCTTGTATCAAAAGAGGCGGGGGTGGGGTGGGGGACAGCGGTTAAGGCAGTCAATGTCTACATTTGGGTGGTAGTTTCCATCTTACATATCAACATCTCCATCGTAGGCTAAAGTCAGACACTTCGGTGGAGGAGGAGTATGTTGTGGCTGTTTTGGTTTTTTGCTGAAAAGAAAGAAAAACATTCATTCGTTAAGGAAACCAAACAGGTGAGGGGCACAATCCAGGCAAAGTTAAACCCTCATCTTAAATCCAGGCAAAGTTAAACTCCAAAATTAAACCTTTGAAAAGGTTTCCCTTTTCAAAACTGGGAGGCTAAATTGAAGTTATTTTAAATCCCCCCGCACGCATAGGCCATAGGTAGAAACCATAGAATTGGGGCTATTTGAGAAATGCATACAGGTAGCCCTTGACTTATAACCATTCATTTAGTCACCGTCTGAAGTTACAACGGCACTGGAAAAAATGAGTTATGACCATTTTTCACACTTAAAATTGCAGACATGAAACAAACAAAATGTTAAAAAGTTATGATATTTATGTAGTTACCTACCAGGCACATCTAAATTATAGCAATAGCACTTAGACTTATACAATGCTTCACAGTGCTTTGTGGTGAGTTGCAGGAAGTACGTCCCGGTACGGGGCCTGCCCGGAGTACCGGGTACTGTTCCGGTACAGTGCTCCGGAGGGCCACCCGCCTGCCCGTCGTCCTTACCTGTCTTTAAACTCTTCAGAGTTTCCGTGCACGGTGCTTACAGTGCCTGCGTGATGCTCCGCTGAGCAGTTGGAGCATCACGGAGGTATTGCTGGAGGATAGGATGCATGCGCATGCTGCGCACGTGTGCATGCCCACTACACAAGTTCATGTGGAGGACGCCGGTTGCAACGGGATCCGGAAGCCACCACTGTTTATAGCCCTCTCTAAGTTGTTTACAAAGTCAGCATATTGTCCCCAACAATAATCTGGGGCCTCATTTTACTGACCTCAGAAGGAGAGAAGGCTGAGTCAACTTTGAGCCAGTGAGAATCGAACTGCTGAACTGCTGGCAGCCAGAAGTCAGCAGAAGTAGCCTGCAGTAATGCACTCCAACCATTGCACCACCAAATTATATTAAGGTAGCCAAAATATTTTTACAATCCCCAAGGCATGTCACAACTTTTGAGCATCCCTGATGTTTGGAAATTGAAAGCTGAAAAAATTGGCACGCCCATTGGTCATGTGAGCAAAACTCAGATGTTCTGCAACTGACTCATATTTATGATGGTTGCAGTATCCTAGGGTCATGTGATCAACCTTTGCGGTCTTCTGACAAACCAAGTGAATGGGGAAGCCAGATTCACTTAACAACGGTGGCAAGAAAGGTAGAAAAATAGGACAAAACTGTCTTGCTTAGCAACAAAAATGTTGGGGTCAATTGTGGTTGTAGGTTGAGGCCTACCTGTATACCCCATTTCTTTTTGCAGCCCTTGAGGACTACACTGTATAAATTCAATGACGAATCCCTAAAAATGACATGATTTTCCACCATTTTTGGATGACCTAGTACAGCAATAAAATGTCATAAGCCTTTGGATAGTCGAAAAGGACCTAAAACAGTATTTCTCCCTGAACCACCATTAAAAGAAAATACCCTCATAAAAATTAACCCTATTCACTAAAGTAAAATCATGATACAACAATCTTATCTTTCCCATAGCTCTTAAAATATTTGAATAAGTGGGATTACAGTTTCCCTGAATCAAAGAATATTGCCCCAACCTTTTATTAACACATTTGTGGGGAAAACAGGAAGAGGAAGGTGTGTTGGAATTGTTCAATGCCTTGAGTTATTTGTAAAAATAATAAAGATGGGAAATAAATAAATAAATAAATATTTGCTGTTGAAGGATGAATTCAGCAATGTAGTTGGAATCTTAAAAAAAGACCTGTATGTATGTGTATTTGAGAATCAAAATGCTATGTAGAAGGCTTATTTTTTAAAATTAAATCAAGTTTTAAAATACAAATTAAAATAAGCAGTTTTAGCTATGTAATAGTGAAAATAACTAATAAAATACTTTTATTAATAGGAACTGCCCAGAGTCACTTAGACATTGAGATGGGGGAAGTGTATAAATTTGATAAATAAATGTTGCTCCAAATTATCTTGGTATTTGTTATAGTAAAATAAGATATATTCAATTCTCTAGTCTTCCACAGGCCCATTTGTCCAGAGCCATTTCATAATAGTTCCTAAAAAAGAAGAGACAAACTACTACTAAAACGAAAAACTTTTTATCAGTTAAGAACTAATATGGTGATATCATTGAATAAAACTCTATCTGCACACCTTATCCTCTTCTCTTGGACTTGAGTGGATATGAATATATCTGTCTGTCTATATGTACGTATATAGTGCCATGGTGGTGTAGAGGTGAAGACACTTGCCTCCCACTTGGAAGGTTGAGAGTTCAATCCTAGGGAGTAGCAGATGTTTCTCTATCAGGGCTCAAAGAGAAAATATCTGCTCCAGTCAGTCACTCTGACTCCACTCCGAATAAAGGTATTAAAGAGTCGTAAAAAGAATATATATAAATAAATAAATAAATACATACATACATACATACATACATACATACATACATACATACATATCAACCTAAATAAAATGTCTAGGCGATTCTCAGCCAACCAGGTCATAGTTATCCCAAAGGTGTTTTTTGAAGAGACAACTAGACTTTCTTGTTTTTCTTTGAACATGTTCACTTCTCATTCAAGAAGTTTCTTGAATGGATTTATATTCCTTGCAGACAGCAGGTCATTTGCATTCTTTTAGAGAGGCCATCTATTGAACAGCCCTCTCTCAACAGATGGGGAGGGATACAACATCATCTATCACCAGTCTACAACACAGTCCTTTAAAAAGTTCCAAAGAAGGCTCCACACCCATTTGCACCATTCAGGTGATCCTGGTGACACAGATAAACCTCCAGGTGGCCTTAACGACTCGCTAAAAGAATGCAAATGACCAGCTGTCTGCAAGGAGTATAAATCCTTCCATTCCCCTCTATCCAATCAGAGCTGAAGAAGCTTCTTGGATGAGAAGTGAAATGTCTTCAAAACCAGAAAGTCCAGTTGCCTCTTGAAAAAGCACCTTTGAGACAACCCAAATAAAAGGATTGGAGCATCCTTTCAGGATGATAGGCTAAACTAAACCAATAAATAATGTGAGCAGATGAAAAGGTTTTCAAGTGATACTTAGCTTTCTAATTACAGAGAATATAAAGTAACCTCAGAATTTTAATCTCTGAAAGCTATTTGTAACTTTGATACCAATGAATGAATTCTAATTTATTTCCAAATGACTGAATGTGAATCCAACATCTCGAAATTAACAGGGTTAGAATCAAGCACAGAATACATACCAAAGAAGATAGGAGGTGAAGATTAGGAAAACTATAATGAGAAATCCGCCAGCTGATACTCCATATACCCAGATTTTAAGTTTTCCATCTGAGAAAGGGGAACAAAATAATACATTTGACACGAGGTGTATATTTTGCTTATTTTCTGTCTGTTAAAAATAGGAAAACCTTGTAACCATTACTTCCTGAATTTGCCTGAATCTACGAACCATGACAATCTATATAGAAACAACCAAAGAATCATGTTAAATAAACAGAGCTACCAGGGAAGTTGCATCTTAGGAGAAAAGAAGGGCAAATATGGCCTTTGTGTACATTTGAGTATATTGTTTACAGTTCTGTACGCTTAAGTACATTTTAATTAGGGTTGTTGGTTTTTCTGAAAAAATGGGATTGCGCTTTCCTAGAGTGAGATATTCTGAAAAATGCTAATAGGTATGGCTATATCAGTGTTCAGAGCCTCTCTCTCTTGAAAATAACCTTTATGCATATACAAGTAGTTCTCTACTTGCAACATTCATTTATTGACTCTTTAAAGTTACAATGGAACTTAAAAAGGTAACCTACGCCTGTTATTCACACTTATAACTATAGCAGCCTCCCCAGGGTAACATGATCAACCTTTGAATGCTTGGAAACTGGTATGATTGTTGCAGTGGCCCAAGGTCATGTGATCACCTGTTGGTGCAATCAAAGTCAATAGTGAATCTGAATTCACTTAACAACCCTGTAACCCTGTAGTGATTCACTTGGCAACCGTGGCAAGAAAGGTCATAAAGTGGGCAAAACTGACTTAACTGTTTTTGCTTAGCAGCAGAAACTTTGGGCTCAGTTGTGGTCGTAAACCAAGGACTACCTGTAGCTGTGTGAGTTCCTTTTACACTGATTCTGTCCTCGTCTAACATGATATCCTCCAGGTCTTGGGATTTCTAAAAATTCCTACCAGGCAAAGAGTCCCTGAATGTGTTTAAGTATCGCAACATTTTTTGCCTTTGTGGACAGGGTGGGTTCTGGCAGGGACTACTGCCGGTTCGCTTATGGGTGCGCTGCATGTGTGTGATTTCTACACATGCACAGTGCAATAAAAATTGTTCTGTGCATGCACAGAAGTGAAAAACAAGATGGCCTCTCCCAGAGAACTGGTTTGGGGGCAGTGTAGGCCTGGGTCGCTGCTGGTTCCAGCAGCCCAGGCCGCCAAACCACTACCGGTTCAGCCGAACCAGGCTGAACTGGTAGGAACCCACCATTGCTTGCAGAGCCGAGGTGGGCATGGATACATCCGGCCCGTCAGCCACCAGTTTGACACCCCTGCTCTATTTTATCTCCATGTAATCAGAAGAATAATAGCTCACCATCCAAGGCTACAGGTTTATCACAGATACACGCAATGCCATTAGCTCATGTCACAATTTGTTACGCACCACTTCCAGATGTCTGCCACTCTTTGGCGGACAGGATAGGTAGGGTAAGAAATATATTTCAGCCAGTGGACTACTTAGAATTTTAAGAGCACATGGAAAGTGTTCTTGCAAATGGCTGATAAGGGAATCTTTGAGGTGAAGTAAAATGTTATCAAAGCAGCTATATATCATCTGTGAGGGTCAGGTGAAAGTGTTGTACTATGACTAAGGAGATGAAGTTCAACTTCGCCTTCAGCCTTGGAAGCTCCCTGTGTGATTTGGTCTCTCTCTTTCTCAGCCCAATATACCTCAAGGCATTGGGCTGCAGGAAATTATGGAAGAAATGAGTGTTCCCTTTAAATTCATGAGGGAAATCATATAATACAAATCAGCAAACTAACCATTAAGTGGAGGACAAGAGGAAGGAACCTGGTGATCATTATGAGAAGGTCTCACTTTAGAAGAATGGTCAACAGCTTCATCTGCATAGCAGTAGATAAACAACCTTCTTCTGCATTTACAGTCCTTGTAGCCATCATGAATAATGGAAAATATACCGAACAGCAGGAATCCTGCAATTGCACGATTCCAACTTGTTATTTGATTATAACTGCACTATAACATTGCAGTGTTTGGCAGCTACATTTGGAGTTGAACACAGATCACAGGTATCAAGAAATGCTTTACGTTGACCTTTTATGTTTTTCTCTCTCCTCCTTATATGAGAATCTCTCCTACTTATATTTCTGATTAATCAGTGAAGGGAATGTCATTAGCTTCAGCATTGTAAACTGAAATCCCAGGTCATGCTACAGAATAATGCTCTTGCACAATTTTATGCTAATGATATTCATATGATTATATTACAAATGAGAGTTTGTATATCCTCTAGTGTAGTTTCTGGTTATGTGATTCACTGAGCATGAAGCTTACTTTTCAAATTAAGAGAGAAAGAGAAAGAGAGGAGACAGAACATCATGACACAATTTGTTATTTTTACCTGGGTTAAAAGGCTGAATTGACCATCCTTTGAAAATGTCATGCATTTTGGAATTGATAGGTTTATGCTTGGCAGCATTTGTTTTAACATCAGCTTTCTTATCTGCTAAACCGGGTATTTTCATGCAGTAATCCAGGAAGCCATTTGATCTCATTATTTCAGTGTAGCCTCTCTCACAGCCACAGATGCCACCCTAGGTAACAAGGAGAAAGGTGGTTCAGAAATTAATTCGTCCCCAGAAAATGTTTCTGCTGGGGGGCTGCTGGGTGCACCCCAGTTAATCTAATGCCAGGTGCCTTTATTGTTTTAACTGAAAGCCCAACCTAGACCAAGGACTTACTGTAAATTGCCAATACCTTTCAAAACTGTTTGAGTCATACTAAGTATAACAGAACAATGGAGTGCCTGTTCCTTCTTTTAATGAGCCTGGATAAATGGGTTGCAACAGAATCACTGAACACAAAAATTCATCTTGCCGAAAGAACCCAGCTGAAAACCCTGCAGCGATGAAAGTAAAACGTTTTCCCTCTCAAATAAGATATTGTTCATTTAAGGCTGCAATTCTGTGTGGAAGGACGGGTGGCCAGCTTGACTTGACATCTATTTAGAATAAACGCATAGGACTTGCATCGTGATATGCATCAACATTTAATTATTTCAAATTTGATGGTAAGGCTGTATATGGGTTTCAAAGTAAAAGCAGAGTTTCTGTGTTTCAACATGCTAATGTACTGATTGATAGAAAATAATAAAGATGGGATACAAATAGAGGGATGGAGAAAGAGAGGGGGGGAGGGGGAGGGAGGGAGAGTGGGAGAGAGAATGAACTCTTTCAATTAATATAACTGCCCATCTTAAATTCACAATTCTGGGCAACTAACAATATAAAAAGAACAAGATGTTATTTCAGGCAAGAACTGGAGGCACATCAATATACTTTAGCTTTCCTCCATATAGCGTTTTGATGTGAGATTTTAGGGAACACACCATTTGCAGAGTGTAAAACCTTCAGCTGCCCTCAGCTGCAGAAGGATACTGAGATACAGGCAGAGGAGTGTGGTGTTGTGTTTGGAAAATGGTTAATGGGTGGTCTTCTTGTTTGGAGGGTGTATGGATTTGTCCTTAGCATGAAATCAGACCAGGTAACAGTCCTCCAAAAGGCTGTTTAACTGTGTTTTAAAATACAGTTTGAGAGCCAATTCGATATACTGCAGTGGATGAGGCAACAGGCTAGAAGCCAGGAGATGGCAAGTTCTAGTTCTGACTTAGGCATGAAAGCCAACTCCCAGGGTTCTTGTAGGGAAAATAGGAAGGATTATTAAGTATGTTCGCTGCCTTGATTTAAAAACCCATTAAAGGCAGAATTAAAATCTAAAAAAATACCCATGCAAATTCTCAAAAGGGTTAGTCTGTAACAAATACTTCTCTTTTTTTACTATGCATTTTAGATCCTTGGGATATTTTTCACTTCATATTTATCTGGGAGTTTTTGAAATCTATTTTATGTTGAGGTGTATTGTCATATCACCATCCAGGGAAAAAATCCATGAAAGGGGTTCCTATATGGATGGATGATGTGAGAAAACACATATGTCCTCTCATGTGGATCCAGAAGGTTCTAGATAAACAGATGTGACACAGATTTAACGCTGTGAAGACACTGTGAAGCAGCAACAATTGTCTCACTGTTAACTTTTCAAGGAGCTTATATAATGATATAGGGAACCTATCAATTGTAGCAGCTGTCAAGAGACCAATGCAATTTTATTGTGCTTCTGCCTCCCAAAATAGAGGATCAGGTGTGGATACCAAACTGTCTTCCAAAAATCAAGATATGGGGCAGGATAACCTCCCCATGGACTGAAAGCTTGGACTGAAAGATCAAGCATTGTGCTTGATCATTGGCTTGGTTGGTTGGTTGGTTGGTTGGTTATTTACTTACTTACTTACTTACTTACTTACTTACTTACTTACTTACTTACTTACTTACTTATTATTTTCCACCCATGTCAGTCAATGACCTTTTTCTTTGCTTATAATCATTGGAGGAAGTAACTTGGGTTGCTTCCTTTTCCCTTAAGCTCAGAATTAAAAGGCAGAGGAGAGAGAAAATTGATAGAAAATAATAAATAAAGATGGGATGCAAATAGAGGGATGAGGATGGAGATGAATAGAGAGGGGGGGAGGGAGGGGGAGAGAGAGAGGGAGAGGGAGAGACTGTATCAAACTGTATTTTAAAACACAGTTAAAATGAATACCCTTGGTCTAGTTCTTAAGGCACCAGGTTAAAAACCAGGAGACTGACTTCTAGTCCCACCTTAGAAATGAAATCTGCCTAGATGACTTTGGGCCAGTTGTTCTTTTTCATCCCAATTCACTCATAGGGTTATTGGGGGAAAATATGAGGAGGAAGGAATATTAGGTATGTTGGCTGCCTTGAGTTACTTATAAAATAATAAGGGCAGGGTACAGATGAATAAAAAAAAACATTGTAGGAGGTCTGTTGTTTCATTTCAGTGTTCCAAAGAAATCCCAAAGGACTATAAGAACACAAATGGTTATGCTTCACATGGGAAGGCGTTGCGTTCCTGATCTCACTGGAGGTGAACATTTATAGGTTTCTTTCGTTCGCAGCTTCTACATTTCTATATTTACAACCTGTCTTTCATGTTCCAAGTTGAATTTCTGTGAAAAGAAGGATGTATTTACTTGCAAGTTTCCCACATATATGTTTTCTTCACACATTCCCTTTTGTCTGTAAGGCTATATATTAAAATTAACTGAATGGGTTGTGCATGCCCGATTAGACCTCTAGTCTGTTGGGAGCTTTTTTTGATTTTGCTTTGTTTTACATTCTAAAAATAATTGGTTTTTTCTAGTGAAGTAAAGGGCGCTGTCTGAATTACCTGTGTACAGAATGAGAAGGGTTTCTTGCAGGCTGGGTTGCAATGCCTGGTTGTAGCCGGCTGTAGCTGCAGAGAGCAGCCCCCTGCAAGAACAATTGTCAAGAGAAATCATCAAAGGTACCATTCAAAAATGAGTTAGGAATATCTGCTGGTTATTTGCTGTAGTGAAACGCTGCTTTTGAAAACAGTACATTTACATTATTCCTCAGACACGCTGGCAGAGGACGTTTTAGCATCCATTCTGCCCTGTGAAAAGTCTCGTACTTGGAGTCTCTGTATTTTTAACGTATACAACCAATATTTTTATATAGAGAGAGATAAAAATATGAATATGACAAATGAGAGTTTCAAAGCACAAATAATAAAAAATATTATAATAATAAAACAGGCAAAATATATATAACTTTATATATAACTTAATAACTTAAGTTGCTGGTTTTTGATTCAATATTTTTATGCATATTATACTAGATACTTATCTTCCCTTCCCCCAACCCCCCCCCATTTTTTTTTTTATTTTTTTTTGCAATTTTGTTCTGGAAAAAAATTAGAGTATGGTTAATTTTTTTAAAGTGCATAATGTAGTACATGGTCTTGAAGCAACTTTTTTATCAATATATCAACAATAAAAATTTGTGGCAAAAGACATGCAGCATAATTATAAGTTTATTGTGGGCACTTGACAGCTGATGACATTTATCCTTATAATGCACATGAGAAATTGAAGGAGTTGGGGCGTAGAATTAAAAATTAAAGCATCCCAAGCAGGAGTGAAATCCAGCAGGTTCTGATAGGTTCTGTAGAACCGGTAGTGGAAATTTTGAGTAGTTTGGAGAACTGGAAAACACCACCTCTGGCTGGCCCCAGAGTGGGGTGGGAATGGAGATTTTGCAATATCCTTTCCCCAGGAGTGGGGAGGGAATTGGGATTTTGCAGTATTCTTGGAATGGGGTAGGAATGGAAATTTTGCAGTATCCTTCCCCTGCCACAACCACCAAGCCAAGCCCACAGAACAGGCAGTTAAAAAAAAAGACTTTCACCACTGATCTCAAGTGCATCCTTTTAAGTTTACAAAGACTCAGCCCACTTCTCCTGAGATGGCATATGGAAAAAGTACAGCGCTTGTCATTCTGCTTAGAAATGCCCCTATATTAATCAGATGAAAGATTCTACATACACAGTAGTATGTTGAATACACTGAGATTGAATGGCAATCCCAGGTGAGATGGGAAGCCCTTATAAAAGAGGAGATGGTGAAAGGGCATGTCTTACCATTTCCCACTTTCTTTTCTCTCAAGGGCAATTTCCTAACAAATAAGCAACTTTTTAATATTTGCCTAAGAACAAAGGTGTGAGGGTCAAGGCATGAAACTGACACAGTGGAAACGTCTTTGTCACGCTTCAGCATTATAATGTTAGACAGGTTAGAAATGGACATAGGTATTTTTGATGATTCTTGTGAGGAAAAGGTATTTGCTACCATATTAGAATTTGAATAAAGGGCTAATAGGCTACTTTCTTAGAAGAAAAGCAGCCAGGAAGTGAAGGACACTGAGAAAAAAGAGCTAGGGTTGCTGTATTTGGGCTGCACAAATTTGGATGACCCTCATATGACATCAATGGCATTAGAATTTTCTACATCTCTTTGCTGTCTTTGATTCACTGTTCCTGTCTGCAATAAAGCATGATGGAAGAGCTTTGTTTTTTAAAAATATTTTTTAATTTTCATTTTCACAACATACAATCCACATGTATACTATACATAGCCAGTATCATATAGTAACAAATAATGATCACATCAGTTCCTCTTGTCATCAACACCCCCCAAAAAATAAAAAATAAAAACCCATTATTAGCTCTTCTGCTCTCCATACACCTCCCTCTAATGGAAGAGCTTTGTTGATAAACCTCTTTAGAGGTAAATAATTGCTTATATCCTATTGTATGCTATCTGTTTATAGAATATTACTATTAAATAAAGTTTTAATTATCTGTAATCAACTTGAACTGAAGACATAATATAATATGCAGTTTTCCTAAGTCTAAGATATTATTGGTATCAGGAGAAGAACAGATAAGAGAGGTGACAGTTTTATTATAAGATCAGCACAGTGTGTGCTGGTTGAAATAAATATAACATTAGATGTTGGTTAAAAATGCATATCCAAATGAGGCTCAGCTGCTATAAACTCCAATTCTAAGCCTAATGCCTTCTACTAAATACACATTAAACAGATCACAAAAATTTAGACTGGACTAGTGCCATGACTGCAAAACTTCCATGAATATGTAGAGAATTTGTGTCCCATTCAACAACTGAAGTCCCTTTTTCCCCCTTCAAAAATATTTACAACCTCTAGATTTGAAATAACTTTTAAGCTACCCCCCCGCCCAAAAAATCTAATTGGAACTTAATTTTTGAGTGTTTTTAGCAGTCTATTTGACCTGAGCTTTCCAAACTGTTGTATCTTTAAAGGTACTATCCAAACATTTACTTGTTCAATTAAACTCCCATTTGCCACCTAAGTGGTTTTCAGCATCACAAGGCAATATCTAAATAGGAGGGATACGAGCGATCCTTTGCAAGGCAGAGCTGAGGACTACGTCCAATTCCTCGTGGATAAAGTTGCTCAGCTTCGGGCGGACCTGGACTCCAATCCCGCAGAACCAGCTGAGGCACCAAGGGATAATCTGGTAGGACATCACTGGATTGATTTTCAGGCTGTTGCCCTTAAGGACGTGGACAAGGCCATGAGAGCTGTAAGTGCCTCCACATGTGTACTGGACCCGTGCCCCTCCTGGCTGGTTGTTAACAGCAGGGAGGTGACACGGGGCTGGATCCAGGCGGTTGTTGCCGCCTCCCTTCGGGAGGGGGTCTTTCCCCCCGCATTAAAGGCGGCGATGGTGAGATCCCTCCTGAAGAAACCATCTTTGGATCCAGCCATCTTAAACAACTATCGTCCAGTCTCCAACCTCCCCTTTGTGGGGAAGATTGTTGAGAAGGTGGTGGCCTTTCAGCTCCAGCGGTCCTTGGAGGAAACCAGTTATCTAGATCCCTTCCAGTCGGGTTTCAGGCCTGGCTACAGCACGGAAACTGCTTTGGTCGCATTGATCGATGATCTCTGGAGAGCCAGGGATGGAGGTCATGCCTCCATCCTAGTACTCCTTGACCTCTCTGCGGCTTTCGATACCATCAACCATGGTATCCTTCTGCGACGACTGCGGGAGGTGGGGGTGGGAGGCACTGTCTTACGGTGGTTCTCCTCTTACTTCTCGGACAGGTCGCAGTCGGTGTTGGTCGGAGGGCAGAGATCGACCCCTAGGCCCCTAACGTATGGGGTGCCGCAGGGTTCGGTCCTGTCCCCCCTCCTCTTTAATATCTACATGAAACCGCTGGGTGAGATCATTCGACGGCACGGGATAAAATACCACCAGTATGCGGACGATACACAGCTGTATCTGTCCGCCCCGTGCCAACTCAATGAAGCGATGGACGTGATGTGCCAGGGCCTCGAGGCTGTTAGGGACTGGATGGGGGTTAACAAGCTTGTACTCAATCCAGATAAGACCGAGTGGCTGCTGTGCTTCCCTCCTACTAATTGGCCAAGTGTTCCACCTCTCAGGCTGGGGGGTCAAACAGTACACCCCTCAGATAGGGTCCGCAACTTGGGAGTCCTCCTGGACCCACAGCTGACTTTTGAACACCATTTGTCATCTATGACCAGGGGGGCATTTGCCCAGGTCCGCCTGGTGCACCAGTTGCGTCCCTACCTGAACCGGGAGGCTCTCACAACAGTCACTCGTGCCCTTGTGACCTCCAGACTGGAGTACTGCAACATGCTCTACATGGGGCTGCCCTTGAAGAGTATTCGGCGACTTCAGCTTGTCCAGAATGCAGCCGCGCGAGCGATCGTGGGTGCGCCTCGGTTCACCCACGTAACACCTATCCTCCGCGAGCTGCACTGGCTGCCTGTTGATCTCCGGGTACGCTTCAAGGTGCTAGTTGTCACCTACAAAGCCCTTCATGGTATTGGATCTGGGTACTTGAGAGACCGCCTACTGCCAATTACCTCCACTAGACCAATTAGATCCCACAGACTAGGCCTCCTCCAAATTCCATCAGCCGGCCAGTGTCGACTGGCGACTACCCGGAGGAGGGCCTTCTCTGTGGCTGCTCCGACCCTCTGGAACGAACTCCTCGTGGAGATTCGTACCCTCACCACCCTCCAGGCCTTCCACATAGCCCTTAAAACCTGGCTGTTCCGACAGGCCTGGGGCTAAAGACTCGCTGCCCCACTTCGAATGGTATGACTGTTGTGCTTTTTAATTATGCATGGTTTTTTATGTTTTTGTAACTTTGTTTGTTTTTCCCCTCCCTTTGAGTTGTGAGCCGCCCTGAGTCCCTTTCAGGGAAAAGGGCGGCATACAAATAAAATTAAAATGAAAAAATATGAAAAAATATGCATCTCTGGGCTCCTTTCCCACCAGTCCTGCACTCTTACATGCCCTCTCCATATGGGAGGATATGTAAGTGCATGGAGGTGTGCAAGTGGTACCATCGGGGGGTGGGGGGAGGTTGCATGGGGGTGCAATGGAGGTCTGTGTGGGTGCATGAATATTTGGTAAGGAAATATCTCAGAAAAGATTGTACAATGGATCACAAGTTATCTAATGTACTTCTAAGGCTTTTCTCAATTCCATGAAGAGTAGTGATAAAACACCTGTATCGTTTTCAGACAGCATAATAGGTAACAGATTTTGGTCAACCTGTGGGGATGATGATCTCAATTGAGAGACATTTAAGAAACATATATACTTACTTCTCCTTGGTGGAGACAGCCCATAACATTGTTTCTACTGGTTACATTTAACCCACCTATATTATCATATGACTTCTATACATATGTATTATCATATGACTATAAGTATTACTAAATATGTATCAATGGGGACTCTGGAAATTAGGTCAAACAGATTTAAAGACTATGAAGATTGTATAACATGTCCTTTTAGAAGATGTAACATACCTTCCTGTTGGTTGACCTAAAATTAAATATTGAATAATAATGTTTGACCTGCCCTAAAGCTCTCTACAAAAATATTCTCTTTTCAACCATTCCAGAAATTTCCAGTACAAATATTTAGTGCAAAATCACATCAATAGTTGACTGGTATAAAGCAATGTTGACAGTAATATTGCATTACCTTTTCCCCAGCCTTAGCATATTATTTAGAGGAGTAATGAAAAAAAATGTCACCCATACCATCAAAAGAGGAAGCTAAATTCAATAAATATTTAATTTCATCAGGATGGACTGCTTCAGTAGGAAAGTGATTGCCCCAGCTTCATTCTTAAGCATGGATTCATGCCATTCCTCTAAATTCCCTGTTCTGACCCCCCCCCCTCTGTCCGGTGAGTCATGCCGACATAAGCTTACTGTAAACCACGCTTCATTCACAGTCCTTACTCACAGACAAGACTTTGGCAGCAACCCAGACTCCCACAGATAAGAGATACACACAAGAGCTTCTCCAGCTTAGTATAACAGTTGTGTCCTGCAAAAGGTCTCCTCCCAAAGTCTCTTCTTATATACTCTCTTGGGAGGAGCCAAATCACAACCACCTGGGCCTGATTATCTCCTATAAGTCTGTCTCCGTAATTGCTGCTTTCGCTTCTCCGCCCTTCTCTGCCTGGCGTCAGGGACCAACTCCCTTTGCTCCTCCCCACTGCTCCAGTGCCTGACATCAGAGACAAACTCCCTTTGACTTTCACCACTGCTCCAGGCCTCAAGCACCTCCTGTTGGCCAACCAGCCTCTCTGGTCTCTGCTCGGAGTCTGAATCCTGCCCAGGGTCCTCCACATCTTCCAGAGCCGACTCATAGGGTCCCTCGCTATCGGAGTCTGTCGGCAGCTCCAACAGCTCTTGCCGGGCCACAATAATTCCCTATATCTACCTTTATTTTTTTTCTCTCTCTACCTCCATTTCTCTCTGTCTCTCTCTCTCTCACTCCTTGAAACCTTGTCCATTCTTACTGAAAAGATCATGGACAAGGTATTTATATTACAGTATGGCTTTTGGTGGCTTAATTTTCATTCCTATTAAATTTATAACACTATAATGGAGAAATAAACTAAATGATGTGATTTTTTTCCACAATTCTCTTGCTGAAAAATTGCAAACAGAGTCCTCCAAATATACAACAGTCTCTCATTAAAATTCCATAAATAAATTCTCTTCTCCTCAGCTGTGCCAGGCTCTACTCACTTACAGACTAGATATTTGAACACTCCTCCTTTGCTTTCAGATTACTGTATTGCCCTCTCTAATGAGCAATGTAGTTACTGTGCGATTCTTAGTATACAAATGATTTTTTTTTGTTCCTCTGAGGCAGAGAGGAGCATTTCATAGGGAAAAAATGTGCTTTGTCAAAGCTACATTTTTCAATAAACAAAGCTCTACTTTTTGAGATAAATATTCACTCCAACTCAAGAGAGACCCTGGTTCCTATTAATAATCAGAAGAACCACCATATCAGTCTTTAAAACATCAACTTCAAAAAAACCAATCAAAGGGAACTGCACATAGTGCAGCACCTGTTTATACATTTGAAGACAACAAACCATAGAAGCATGTGAACAAATGAGTCTACCAGCATTTCCATGTGCTTTTGGTGAATTATCCCGCTTTATATGACTTCATTAAGTTATCCATCCACCACTCCTGGAGACTTACACCTGAGAGGATCAGTGGTAGAAACCACACTGAAATAGCGAGTCAAATTCCTGCTTCTCTCTGTGAGTTCTCATCCTGGTCTTCACAGTCATTCCTATTCACAGGTTTCTTTAATTGTGTTGCCAGTATTAATTGAAATGGGCACATATATTTATGTAATGAAGAGTCATGCTAGCACAATGAAGCGAAGTCAGCTGGAGCCATTTGCTTTGAAGGAAACCTTTGGCCATGTATTTGCTCTCTGCATGCGCCACACACTATTTTTCATTGCACAGGTTGATTGCTCTGTGTGCCCTGATGATTATGTGCATATATTCCTGTTTGCAGCTTTCAGCTGAACTCTTTAAGTTTATTTAAAGTATTTATATTCCTCCTTCATTTAACTTGAATTTATAAGGTAACTAGAAAGAAAATTACACTGGTACTATAAAAACAATACAGCAGAGCATCTAAAATGAACAAAAATGAAAGAAAAATATCACCACCACTGTCTGTCATTTTAAACATCCCTAAAGAAAACAGTGATATTAATAAAATCCCTGAGGAAAGTAATAAAACTAATATCTTTCTTAAAGAAAGAAAAGATAAAATCTCTTGGGCAAATGGAAGAGGAATATTTCAGGTTAGGGGAATGTGTCTGAGTTCTTCCAGACATTGAATTGAATTGAATTGAATTTATTAGGTTTCTATGCCGCCCAATCCCGAAGGACTCCGGGCGGCTTACAGAATAAAAAGAAATTAAAAAGACTTAAAAACAGTAGGACACACAAAGTTAAAAAAGAACGCAACAAACACCAATCAGAAGGCCTGCCGGAAAAGCCAGGTTTTAATGGCTTTGCGAAAGGCCATGAGAGTGGGGATAGCCTGGATCTCTGGGGGCAGCTCATTCCATATGGCCGGAGCGGCAACAGAGAAGGCCCTACTCCTAGGTGCTGCCAGCCGGCATTGTCTTGCTGAAGGCACCCGGAGAAGACCAATCCTGTGTGATCTTATTGGTCTAAGGGAGGTATGTGGCAGGAGACGGTCTCGTAGGTACCTAGGTCCTAGGCCATGTAGGGCTTTAAAAGTAATAACCAGCACCTTGAATCGTGTTTGGAGACCAATGGGCAGCCAGTGCAGCTCGCGGAGGATAGGTGTGACGTGGGTGTACCTTGGCACACCCAGTATCGCTCGCGCGGCTGCATTCTAGACTAGTTGCAGTCTCAGAACACTTTTCAGGGGCAGCCCCAAGTAGAGCGCGTTACAGTAATCCAGTCTTGAGATGACAAGGGCATGAGTGACTGTCTGAAGTGCCTCCCGGTCCAAGTAGGGCCACAATTAGTGCACCAGGCGAACCTGGGCAAAGGCCCCCCTGGTCACAGCCGACAGATGGTGTTCCATGGTCAGCTGTGGGTCCAGGAGGACCCCCAAATTGCGAACCCTCTCTGAGGGGGCAAGTTTTCTCCCCCCAGGATTAAGGACAGACTAGATGGACTGTCCTTAGGGGGCAACATCCACAGCCATTCGGTCTTGTCAGGATTGAGTGCTAGTTTGTTCACTCCCATCCAGACCCTAACAGTTTCCAGGCACTGGCACATCACTTCCACCACTTCACTGAGTTGGCACGGCGTGGACAGATACAGCTGGGTATCGTCTGCATACTGGTGGTATTTAATCCCGTGCCAGCGGATGATCTCTCCCAGTGGCTTCATTTAGATGTTAAATAGGAGGGGGGACAGGACCGACCCCTGCAGCACCCCATAATTGAGGGGCCTAGGAGTCGACCTCTGTCCTCCGACCAACACCGACTGCGACCTGTCGGAGAGGTAAGAGGAGAACCACTGCAAAATGGTGCCTCCCACTCCCACCTCTTCCAGCCGTCGCAGAAGGATACCATGGTCGATGGTATCGAAGGCCACTGAGAGTCAAGGAGCACAAGGACAGAGGAATGGCCTCTGTCCCTGGCCCGCCAGAGATCATCAGTCAGTGCGACCAAAGCAGTTTTGGTGGAGTAACCAGGCCTGAAACCAGACTGAAAAAGGTCTAGATAATCTGCTTCATCCAAGGTCCGTCAGAGTTGGAGGGCCACCACCTTCTCAACAACCTTCCCTAAAAAAGGGAGGTTGGAGACTGGACGATAGTTTTTAAAAATAGCTGGGTCCAGAGAAGGCTTCTTGAGGAGGGGTCTCACCACCACCTCCTTAAGAGGATGTGGAAAGGATCCCTCCATCAAGGAGGCGTTCGTAATTCTCTGGAGCCAGTCTTGTGTCACCTCCCTGCTGGTTGAGACCAGCCAGGAGGGACATGGATCCAGTAAACAGGTGGAGGCAATCATCGCTCCCATGGCATTGTCCACTTCATCAGGGGTGACAAGTTGGAACTCATTCCAGAAAGTCTGAGCAAGACCCTCCCTCGGCAACTCGGCTGGTTCTGTCCAAATGGAGTCCAGGTCTGTCTGAATCTGAGCGATTTTGTCCGACAGAAACTGAGCGAACTCCTCAGCTCGATCCTGCAAGGCATTACCTGTTTTCCCCCCCCCATTCAAGAGGGAACGGGTTATCCTAAACAGGGCAGCCAGGCACGATTCTGCGGATGCAATAAGAGCGGAAAAATGCACACATTTTGCTGCCCGTATCACCACGAGATAAGTCCTAATAAAGGCTCTTAGCAGTGTTCGGTTGGATTCGGAGTTACTAGCCCTCCAGCGTTGCTCTAGGCGTCTCTTTTGGTGCTTCATCTCCCGGAGTTCCTCAGTAAACCAAGGAGCCCTCCTGGATCCACTGCTGCGGAGAGGCCGCATAGGCGCAATCGGATCCAGGACCCCAGTCGCCGCTGTGTTCCAGGCGGTGACCTCTCTTGCCGGATTGTGGGCAAGAGAGTCAGGTATCTCCCCAAGCTCCTTCTGAAATCCCAATGGGTCCATCAGGTGTCTGGGGTGGAACCACCTAATCGGTTCCACCTCCTTGCGGTGGGGGAGTAGCTTCCAAAAATCAAGCCTCAACAGGTAGTGATCCAACCATGACAAGGGCGAGAAGTCTATTGCCCTCAACTCGAGATCACATCTCCACTGCCCTGAGAGAAACACTAGGTCAAGCGTGTGTCCCGCTCTATGAGTCGGACCCTGGATTACTTGGGTCAAGTCCATGGCTGTCATGGAAGCCATGAATTCCTGGGCCCCATCAGAGTGTTCGCCTAAGGATGGTAGATTAAAGTCCCCCAGTACTAACAGTCTGGGGAACTCAATCACCAGCCCGGCTACTGACTCCAGGAGCGCAGGCAGGGCTGTTGTGACGCAGCTAGGAGGTAGGTATGTCAACAACATGCCCACTTGAACCCCTAGGTCCAACTTCAAGAAAAGGGACTCACACCCAACAATCTCCGGAGCAGGGCTCCTGCGAGGTACTAAAGATTTCCGGATAATAATTGCCACACCCCCTTCTCTGGTGTCGTAGTTGATGGAGCAAACCCTTTCTATAATTGTGTTCTAGCTTAGAACACAATTATAAAAACATGAATATAAAAGAACACAATTATAAAAAAATCAGTATTATTTTAGAACAATATTTAAAATGGAAATTATAGAACAAGGTGTATGGCAAGGCAATACAATATCACCTATCTTTTGCTCATGTTGCCTTGAAGAAGTATTTCACAAACTAGACTGGGTAAAAGTTGGAATAAATAATAACAACAACAACAACAACAACTCCGCCATTGCCAGTCCCAAGCCTGGATGAGAAAGAAGGAGGGTTAGGGTCAGGTTGGCAACTGGCCCCATAAAAAAACCCTGCCAACCCATACAATATGGTGAAAGAAACGAATAAAATTTTTATACCGCATCGGTCGTCGCGCGGGTTAACAAGGGCCGCGGCGGATGTTGGGGTCCCTGGACATCCGTCGACAAGTGGGCTACAAGTGGACCAGCCAACAAAACAACAAAAATATAGTGCAGATGAAAACCATGCCATAATGGCCTGTTACTACAACTCAGAGCCAGAAAAAAGAGGTTATTTAAAGCGAATGTATGAATTATGGAAACAACAATATCCAGATTCAAATGTTAGTGAACAACGACTAGCAGATCAAAGGCGATTTATTATACAGAATAAAGTGTTTAGTGAAGTTGAACTTGAGGAAATTCAGGCAAATTGCAAAACCAAAAAAACAATATCACAAGTGGAAATAACTGATATTCAAGACACAACTAAAGACATTATAGTAGAACACCCAGAAGAAGCTCTCGGGGAGGAAATAACACCACCACCACTAGAACCAGTTATCACTGAACCAACTGATGAACTAACTCAAAAACAAAAAGAATTGAAGGATAAGATCATGGAGCATTTTCTGCTTAATGAGGAAAGGCAACGTTTACCATCACTAAAAACTGTGCCTAAGAAAATTTTGGCCCCTTTCATGAAAATGGTTAATGCAGTGTTTTCAACAATTGAATCGGGATCCATCTTGGAAACGAACCAGTTAATGTACAGCGCAGCTGTAATAGTCACTAATGAACTAGGCATTAAAATCAAAGTACCTAGTCACACAACAGAAAAAGCATCAAAGCCAAAGTGGAAAATCCGATTAGAACAAAAAGTCAAAAAATTAAGGGGAGATGCTAGTAACTTAAAGAACATGCATGAGCAACGGCTTAAAAACAACAAAATCATAGATCGGCTAATCAGAAGATATAGATTGGATACAAGAAACATCAATGAAGCTGTAGAGATTGTAAAACAGCAGATAACAGCAACAGCTAGAAAAATTGAAAGATATGAGGCATGAATCATCCAATATAAACAAAATCAGCAATTTCGATCAGACCAACGGCGTTTTTATCAAAGACTTAATGTGAATGGTGACACCAAAAGTGAAAAACCAGAAAAGCAGGCCACAGTTGAATTCTGGAAAGAATTGTGGGAAAATGCAAAGGACTACAACAAGGAAGCAAAGTGGATACATGACTTTGAGAAAAGCATTGGCAACAAACAAATGCAAGTATTAGAAATAACAACTGAGATGGTCAAAAATCGAGTTAAAAAGGTAAAGAATTGGAGATCACCTGGAAAGGACCAATTACATGGTTTCTGGCTCAAATATCTGACCAGTTTACATGCAATATTGGCCAGGCAACTGAATGAAATTTTACAAAAGGGCCAAATTGATGAATGGTTGACAACTGGAAAAACATACTTGATTCAGAAAGATGCAACTAAAGGAACAACACCTGAAAACTACAGACCAATAACATGCTTGCCAACAACCTTCAAATTACTCACAGGCATTATTGCAGATAACATGATGGATTATTTGGAAACAAACAACAACTTGCCAGTAGAGCAAAAAGGCAACAAAAGAAGGAGCAGGGGCACAAAAGATCAGCTTCTAATTGATAAAATGATATTAGAAAATTGTAAGAACAGAAAAACGAACTTGAATATGGTCTGGATTGATTACAAAAAGGCATTTGACTCACTGCCACATAGTTGGATCATAAAATGCTTAGAAACAACTGGCATTAGCAAAAATATTACATCTTTTACTGAAACAATGGAGAACTGAGTTGGCAGTAGGGAATGAGATCTACGGAATGGTTAATATCAAGCGAGGAATTTTCCAGGGTGATTCACTTTCACCTCTTCTCTTCATCATCGCAATGATCCCACTATCAGTAATCTTAAAAAAAAAATGAAATTAGGCTACCAAACAGCCAAAGAAGCTGAAAAAATTTCGCATTTACTATATATGGATGATTTGAAACTCTATGGAAAGTCAGAAATAGAAATCCAATCATTGACAAACACAGTCCGAGTATTCAGCACCGATATTTCAATGCAGTTTGGCATGGAAAAATGCGCCACTGTATCCATAAAAAGGGGCAAAATCACTGCATGTGAGGGAATTGAAATGCCCAATGGCCAATTAATAAATGCAAAGAAAATGAAGCCTACAAATACTTAGGCATTCTGCAGTTGGATAACATCAAGCATGGAGAAGTAAAAACTATTGTCAGGCGAGAGTACACCAATAGCAATAGCAATAGCAATAGCAGTAGACTTATATACCGCTTCATAGGGCTTTCAGCCCTCTCTAAGCGGTTTACAGAGAGTCAGCATATTGCCCCCAACAATCTGGGTCCTCATTTTACCCACCTCGGAAGGATGGAAGGCTGAGTCAACCCTGAGCCGGTGAGATTTGAACCGCTGAACTGCTGATCTAGCAGTAGCCTGCAGTGCTGCATTTAACCACTGCGCCACCTCGGCTCTACACCAACAGAGTTAGGAAAATTTTGAAATCTAAATTGAATGGTGGAAATGCAATCAAGGCCATAAATACCTGGGCAATACCAGTTATAAGATACACAGCTGGTATAGTTAACTGGACACAAGCTGATTTGGACCTTTTGGACCAAAAAACCAGGAAACTAATGACAATGCACTACAGTTTACATCCACGTGGTGATACTGATAGACTATATCTGCCCCGAAAATCAGGTGGCAGAGGATTATTACAAGTGAAGCAAACAGTTGAAGAAGAAAAACATGCACTGGCTGATTATTTAAAAGAAAGTTCAAGAACATCTATTAATCGAAGTAAAGAACAAAAATCTACTGAAGGCCCAACAGACGAAACAAGAATACAGAAAAGATGTGATAAAATCAAGAATGGAGAGTTGGCAGAACAAAGCACTGCATGGCCAATTTCTGGAAAAAATAAAAGATAAAGTGGACAGTGAACAAACTTGGTTATGGTTAACAACAGGTACATTAAAGAAAGAAACAGAGTCACTAATCCTGGCTGCGCAAGAACAAGCTATCCGCACAAATGCCATTAAGGCCAAAATCGAAAAATCCTCTGATGATGCCAAATGCAGACTTTGCAAAGAAGCTGATGAAACTGTTGATCACATACTCAGCTGCTGTAAAAAAATTGTGCAGACTGATTATAAATTGCGGCACAATTCAGTAGCACAAATGATCCATTGGAATTTATGCAAAAATTATAATATTAAAACAGCAACAAACTGGTGGGAACATCAGCCTGAAAAAGTCACCGAAAATCAGATGGTCAAGATCTTGTGGGATTTCCGTATACAAACCGACAAAATACTGGTGCATAATACACCAGACATCACACTTGTTGAGAAAAATAAGGTCACAATCATAGACATCGCAATACCAGGTGATAGCAGGGTCGCCGAGAAGGAACATGAAAAAATCGCAAGATACCAGGACTTAAAAATCGAAATTCAACGACTATGGCACAAACCAGCAGTGATAATTCCAGTGGTAATTGGCACACTGGGTGCTATTCCAAAAGCACTGGAATTACATTTAAAACAGTTAAAAATTGACAAAATCACCATCAGTCAAATGCAAAAAGCCGCACTGCTTGGATCTGCACGCATATTACGAAAATACGTTACAACGTCCTAGGCCCCTGGGTGGGGCCCGACTAGTAACCAATGCCAAATCTGGCGAAACAACTGGCCGCTGTGATACATTTGTATAATAATAATAATAATAATAATGATGATGATGATGATGATGATGATGATGATGATGATGTCTATTTAAATTACTTAAGATTTGCAGATGATGTTGTTCTCTTCTCACAAGATTCACAAGAGCTACAAAGACACATATAAGTGCTGCAAAAACAAGAAAACTATGTGGCTTAAAAATAACCCTGAAAATGAGCTGGGTTGTGTTTAATAAATTCACCAAAGAGAGAGAGAAAAAATTATATCTGGAGAAGAACTAGATGTAGTAGACCACTACGTATACCTTGGTCAATGGATCTCAATAGAAGGAAGGTGATACAATAAATGAAATTGAACAGCATGTTAAATGTGGTTGGCAGGCATTCGGCAAGCTAAGCATAATTTTCAGGAACAACCTCTCCCTATTCTTGAACAGAAAAGTGTTTGATCAGTGTGTGTTACCTGGTCTAACATGTTCCGGGGAAACATGGACATTAACCTCATAATTGATACAAAATCTACGAGTGGTGCAAAGAGCCATAGAAATTACAAGTTAAGATAGAAAGACCTGCACAGGGATTAAGAGAACAAACGAAACTATACAATATCATCAAGAGAGTAAAAGAATTGAAATGGAAATGGGCTGGTCACATAGCAAGAAGAACTAATGGCAGGTGGACCAAGGCAGTCCTAGAAAGGATCCCACTTGATAAAAAGCATCCACGAAACAGACCTAAAACAAGATGGGTTGACATCATCAGCAATTATCGTGGGCCCAATTGGCAGAAGAAAGCTCAGGTCCACATTGATTGGAAACATACGGAAGAGTCCTTCATTCTGCAGTAGATAGACAATGGCTAAAATGATGATAATGATTACTTTAAAACAAAGGAAAATGTTATGTAAACATAAAGCCATCTGCCAAGTATTTATATGAATTAGCAGTGAGCTACCGATATTCACTTGTGAAGCAAATGCTTGAAAAGATGCTGGCTTTGAAGCCACAGAAATTCCTAGAAAATATCAATTCTCATTTTTTAAACAAAAATATAGATTGAAACTTGATTGGATCTATAATTGGTCTTGGGCCTCAATAAAGCACAGAAGAATAGAAAAGTTTATTTATTCATTTAAAAAATGTTTTATGGCTGCTATCTCACAGAGTGATCCAACCAGCTCACAACAACTAATAAAAACAAGATAAAAACCTTTCCCACAAGGTGCTAGAGTAGACATACAATTGACCCCAACTGAATCATATCTTAGCACAGTACTTGGGAGAAAACATAAGTCTCCATTGCCTTTTGAAAGGCCCAAAGAATAGAGGACCCTTGAATATCAGCTGTTCCAAAGGGCTAGGGTGGCAATAGAGAAAAACACCTCTGAGGTCTCATCAGATAACAGACAGAATATAAGGAAAAGGACCTGTGGTATAATCACCCTATCTGATCTAGTGGGACAGGTAGACACATCTGGGGAGAGGTAGCCATAACTTGGCCTTGTGCTGGCCTTTAAAGATTATCATCTTTAGCATTTTGAATTGCACCATGAAAGCATCTGGGACCCAATGCAACAGTAGTATAAGATGGTCAAAGCATGGGACATGCAGAAGTCCAATTGCTGTTGCCTTCTGTACCAGTTGTAGTTTCTTGATGGTCTTCATGTAGACCACATTGTAGTGACCCAATCAGGAAGAGGCTAAGCCATGTGTGACTATGAGGAAGACCTGGAATGGGTACAATTGGGATACAAGACAAATTTGAACAAAGGCTGCTTTGGCTACATAAGCTGCAAGTTTGTTTGTTTATTTATTTATTTGTTTGTTTATTTATTTATTTATTGGTCTTGTATGCCGCCCACTCCCGAAGGACTCCGGGTGGCTTACAATAAACAAAGGAAGGGGATAAATAGACAGACAGACAAACAACAGTTTAAAATACACAACATTCATAGTTACAGTGGGGCTGGCTATTTCAACAGCCCCCCAGCCTGCCGGAGCAGCCAGATCTTAGTGGCTTTGTGGAAGGCAGGGAGAGTAGTAAGGGTCCGGATCTCCACGGGGAGCTCGTTCCAGAGGGCTGGAGCTGCAACAGAGAAGGCTCCCCCCCGGGGAGTCGCCAGCCGGCATTGGCTGGCAGATGGAATCTGGAGGAGGCCTAGTCTGTGCGATCTGATCGGTCTATGGGAGGTAATTGGAAGGAGGCGGTCTCTCAGGTACCCAGGTCCGATGCCATGTAGGGCTTTAAGTTCAGGAGAACATCCCCCCACCCCCAAACTATGTACCAATTCTGTCTATTATTTCATACAGAGTCAAATATGTCAGCTCTCCTGACTACCCACAATCACTGTTAGGGTCAATAAGACCAGTGGTGGGTTCCTACCAGCTTGGCTGAAACGGTAGTAACTTGGCGGCATGGGTTGCTGGAACTGATAGCAACCCAGGCCTGCCACGCCTCCAAACTGGTTCTCCTGGTGGCACCTTATTTTTGGCTTCTGCACATAGCAACATGCACACGTGCGCATAGCAACATGCGCATAGCAACATGCACACACGCGGTGCCTCCATGACCGAACTGGCAGTAGTGGCTGCCGAAACCCACCACTTTTCAAGACCCTTATGGCAACCAGGTATTAAGCCAGGACTTGCTAAACTATTGCCTCCTCCTCCTCTATAGTAAGAAGAGGCTTTCTAAAAACCTCTTTGGCCAGCCTCCTTCTTTTAAAAGATTAAAAAAATTAATGAGTTTCGGCCACCCAAGGTCCACGCTCATTGCTGATCCTATAAAAACAAATTAATTCAATTAAAATTAATAATTGAAATTTAAATAAGTTCAGAAGAGGGAAAGAATGGGAAATAAATGAAAGAGAAAGGGCTATTCAAATGCTTTCTGAATTAATTCCTATGTATAAGGCCTTTCTTTTTTCTTTCATTGCAGTATCAAATTCAAAAAAGGGGAAAAAATAAACAATTTTAAATGCTTACAAAATAACAATTGCAAGTATCAATTTTCAGCATCTAATGAGTTTATATTATAATATGCAGGCTTGTATATTGTATGTCATACTATTATACTTTCTAGTTTTCATTCTTAAAGAATTTGAACATGATGTTTCCCCCTGTATTTGCATTTTACTTCTATTGAGGCGCACAAATTTGTAAATCTTTCGGGAAAAGCTGCACAGAACAATTTTTTTCCTGCACACAACATGTCATACATTAGAGGGAAGATTGGATGGCAGCATTTACAGTTTTTCTTATCTCTTTCCTGCTCTATAATGATCATCCAGATTTTTACAGCCCAGCTCTTAAAATACAACAAACTGAGACCAAAATGGCGGCATACCTGGATAATTCCAGGTAATGTTTTCCTATTCATGCGATGGAATGTTCTCCTGGAGGAGCAGATGGGGAGAGCTATCGCAAGAGAGCTTTCCCAGAGAATGGTCTAGATTAAGAGACCACATAGTTCTCATCTGGATGGGTCAGGGGATAAAGATATTCCGGGAAGCCACACCTAGAATATCTCAGGATAATTTTGGTAGGTTAGAAGGATATAGCTTTAGTTTGGCAAGGTTCTGTCCATTAGGTATAAGCAATATAGGATTGGACTCAACTGGATTTTGATGTCTCTTTTCTAGGCTTGGGTCTAATAGTTCTAGATGGCATAGATTTTCTTTTTAAAAAAACCCAGAAAAAACTACACTAGTTGGCACTTTGGGAAGGTCCTTGGGTCTCAGGCTAGGATTACAAAAGGAAGCCTAGAAGATTATACTTACTATAGCTCCCACACATGGAATACTCTTCCTCCTGTTATTCAGGAGACACTGACAGCACTATATTTACATACCTCTTACAAACTTACTTCTGTATCCAGATCTTCCTTGTTTTAGTACCAAGCATTTTAATTTAGACATGTAGTTCCTGTTCTCAATTTCCTCATGTGGTAAATATTAAAATATTTCAATGACTGGGAATTTTATATATTTTGAAGTTGCAATATTGTTTTTTATATACATTGAACAAATGTAATCATTTGATTATTGATAAGAGATGAGATATGGAAAGGAGAAATTATTTTTTAATTTGAAGTACTGGAGAAGGTTGTTAAATTATTCAAATTGTTTAGACTTGCCTAGAGGGGGAATTGAGTCATCTCTCTCTCTCTCTCTCTCTCTCCCGCTCCCCCCCTCTCTCTTCCTACCTACCCTAAATTTCTATCTATATCTATCTATCATCTATCTCTATCTTCTTTTTTCTTTATTCTTTTTCTATCTCTTTTCACTTTTTTGTTTCTCTTCTTTACTGTTTATATTTTCTTTAGTTTGTATTAGTTTTCTATCTTTGTATTTGTAAACTTTAATAAAATTATTATTTAAAAAAAGTAGTAGTATAAAATTGGTAATACAGAGAGTGATGAAGGTGATGGTGATATTGATGATAACAATGAATTGCTGAGCATACCTACCTGTAACATTCAGCCTATCAGAACGCTGGCACCACACTGTGCGTTCATTATCTTGCCAAAGACTTGTTTTCCATACATAATTATAGCATTTTCCTCCTATAATGTAGGAATGAGAGGAAAGGTTACGTAAAGACATGTGCAGCAAACTGTCATGATCTCAGTAGCTGGTTATCTTTTAACCTATGAGATCACCTAGCAGAGACAGGCCGTATCAGGGAGTTATGTGAGATTCTACTCTGGCTGGAATGGTCTTAGAGATTGACAAGTAAAATATACCAATAAGATGCTGTTGCTAACTCTGCTTTTGCTTTTTAAAACTGTATAAAAACCAAATAAACTCTGCGCAAGGCAGACAGATATTTTGGACATCACTGCTGCTTTTGGCACGCGAGCCAAAATGTTTGCCATCACTGGTCTAGTCTATCCTAGTTTTTTTCCTCCTTTCTAAGGACCATAAACAGTTTCCCAGTCTCTGCTTGCCTTTTCAAACATTTTCTTAAACAATGTCTTTTGATGGGGAAGAGGAGACGGGGTTTGGAAACATCACTGTAAACTACAGAAATGACAACAAGAAAACAGTTTGGAAGCAAACTCTTCCGTGAGGTAATAAGAACTGTGGTTTACAGTATTCCCTACCTGAGCAAGGCCTGGTCTCCAATTCTTGTTCAGGGCAGCTGTCTTGATTTTCGAAAGATTGAATGATAAATGTTCTTGATCGAGACTGACGGCCCATGCTCTCAAAGCTCCTGCCATCGATGCACGTTAATTCACAAGAGCTCCACTCAGACCACTCGGATAAATGACAGTCACCTTATAATCAAAAATGAAGAAAGGAGGGGAACATGGACTTTACTAATGGACATCTCTATACTCTGTTCAATTATAACATCAGAAAGAACCTACAGGTTATCTAACCCAAAGAACAATCTTGTACGTTCTGGGATCCTTTTGGCAATAGACTATGTCGCAGAATGTTGGTGAGAAAAGAGCTCAGAAATGGTGATACAGTTTCCAGTATTTCAAATGTGGGAATTTTTCATTTCCTCCCTCTCCCTGTGCCAGCCTCTGTTTCTCTCACACACATAAATCTAGAATTAAGTTAAAAGCACAAATAAATGTACAATTCCTGACAACCCCCCTTGCAAAATCCTGGCCCAATCATGTGTCCACTATAGACATATTCACTTTGTGATTTCTCTTTCACTACAGTCTGAATTGCCCCCAGAAGTAGATAAGTGGTTTAGTTGTTATTTATTATTAAACTTATATGCCACCCAGGGGTGGGTTGCCAATTTTTCTACTACCGTTTTTTCCATACTCATGCAGCACTAGTGTCCGGGCAGGTGGGCAGAGCCTCCCGCCGCCGCTACTACCGGTTCGCGTGATTCAGGCCGAACCGGGAGCAACTCACCTCTGATACCACCCATCCTGCCTACTCATCTACTTGACCCAATCCAATTCCTGCTTTATTTGAGATATCCAGTATAGGATGTAGACAGGCCTCCTAGCAAAAGCCAGGCTTGTCAATTGTGAGGGATGCTTGGAGTTGTAGTTCAGCATTATTTGAAGGGCCAGAAGCTCCCTACCTCTGGACCCTGGCCTTCCTAAAAACACCCTTCTAGAAAGTGCTTCGAAAACACTGACTTTAATTTCAAAGCAGTAATGGGAACCTTTTGATGTTGAGGGCTAACCTTTTTAAATTATTTTTTTGTGGCAGCTGAAGGATACAATGAGGTGATACTATGTGAGAATGTAGTATACGGATCTGTGGAGTGGGAGGGAGCTGCGTTTTTATAGTAGTTATGCTAAAAATTTCCGTCCTTCGTTAACTTGCTTTACAATTATGTTAAAATAAGTTTGAGTTTGAGTTTGAGTTTCATTTTATTTATATGCCGCCCTATTCCCTGCGGGACTCAGGGCGGTGCACAAACCCAAGGAGGGAAAGGGAAAAACACAAAAACTACAAAAACTACAAAAATACAGGGCATTTAAAAACAACCAACAGCCACATGATTCGAGAGGGGAAGGGAACTCATCGACCCCAGGCCTGCTGACACAGCCAGGTTTTAACAGCTTTTCGGAAGGCCTGGAGAGAGGTGAGGGTCCGAATCTCTGCGGGGAGTTCGTTCCAAAGGGCCGGAGCTGCCACAGAGAAGGCCCTCCCCCGGGTAGTAGCCAGATGACATTGGCTGGTAGACGGAACCCGGAGGAGGCCTGCTCTGTGTGATCTAATGGGTCTTTGGGAGGTAATTGGCAGCACGCGGTCTCTCAAGTACCCAGGTCCAATACCATGAAGGGCTTTATAAGTGACGACTAGCACCTTGAAGCGTATCCGGAGACAAATCGGTAACCAGTGCAGCTCGCGGAGGATAGGTGTAACGTGGGTGTACCGAGGTGCACCCACAATAGCTCGCGCGGCTGCATAAAACAGTTTCAATGTTTTTTCAAAAAGTAATAACAAAGTGTATCTTTGTGTTATAGTTTACTGACAAATGTTGGCAACACAATTTCACGATTGGGAGATTCTAAAAAAGAAGGGGAGGTTGCATGTGATCCCTGCTATTGAGCTGTAGGAATGCTTAAATCAAGCATATCAAGTATGTTAAAATTTTTCACCATCTGAATGTCCATGACCTAATTATTAGCATATAATCTACTGCACTTTTCAAAATCAAGTTCTTAAAAAGCTCTTTTGCATGGTTTGCGCTAATCAGCATAAGCACAAAAAATAGTAAACTTTAACATTGGAGATTTTGTTTCTCTGGATAAGGCTGGATCCTAGACTATATTATGCTTTCATTGCCAACAATGGTTTGTTCATGGGTGTTTCTCAGATACATAAGAGAGGGCAGTATACAATTTCAGTTAAGGGGAAAAGGTGCTTAAACCAGATGTGTATTTCTCCAAAATGTGGAGTTGGGTTGCCAAAGATGCAACTGCATCAGCACTGTAGATGGTCCAAAGCACTTTCTTAACATTGAATATGAAGAATGTTATAGTACATTGCTCTCTGGTATAATGTGTATTGCATGAGTTAAAAAAAGAGATGGGGAATGTTGACCTCTGGACCATAGTCCATCTGCAAAGGCTTTCTGTTTATTTCTACTCTCAAATTTCCATAATCATTTTAACCCTCTATCTGGATTTATATTACCTATATTAAAACAATATTCAGAGAGATCTTATAATAGCCTATAGGTAAGCTTAAGACAAAAGGTTAATTCTGCAAAAACAAAAGGGACCGTCCTCTCATGAAAGGCTGCAGTCCAAGTGAATGGGGATATTTCAACTTATGGTGACCAGAAGATGATTCTGACCATGGATGGATCCTGAGCCGAATTCAGCAAAGTCAGAGTCAAAACTGGGTGACATTAGAAGGCTTCTTGGGGCGTCTGGACCACAAGTTCAGCATGCCAGATTTAAAAGTTAGTATCAAGGAGACAAATGTAACTAGTCCTTTGTGTGATTGCATTCTGATTAGATATCTTTAAGATTGGACAGTAATCCATCAAAAAGCTAGGATGTATAGAACAAACTGCAGGTCTGTGTCAAACCACCTATTTTCTTGGAACATCATGTGCAATTGGCCATAGCTATTTATCACCAAAATAATGAAATACAGTCCTTCTCAGAGTTTACCTGGACAAGGGACGGAACACGGAAGTTGAAGCAAATTCTCTTTAGGCGGAAGCTCTTCACACAGGGTGTTCTCAACTTGCTTAAATGTTGACGACGAAATGCCATCATGCACCATACACAGCAGGTTTCGTACCTGGATTCCATCTCCACATTGTCCACCCTAACAGAGGGGGAAAAAATAGAGGTTATCAAAACAACTAAATAACTACCCTTTGTATGCTGTGTATACATCTTAATCCTAGAAACAATGCAAAGTGTTTGCAAATCAGGCAATGCTTCTTGAAGTGTGCAAGAATAGTTAAAATAAAAAGTAAAAGTATTCTTTCCTACTTCACTTTTTTGTGTTCCCTTGCAGTTGATAGGTATTCTGCAATATTGCTAAAGGACCATTCTTCAACAAATAGTTGTTCTTTTGGTGGAGGCAAGGAAAAGGATAGATGTGCTCTTATTAATCTTGAACAGGGGTCTCAAAACTTGGCAACTTTAAGAATTGTGGACTTCAACTCCCAGAATCCCCTAGTCAGAAGTCCACAAGTCTTAAAGTTGCCAACTTTGGAGACCCATGCTCTTCAACTACACATAATAATAAACTTTTGAAGTTAATATGTATCCAGAAGGGCTAAAGCCTCACTGGGTATATTGGTAGAACATTATTGCTCTACCAATAATGCAGATTCAAAAGAAAAGGTGTTTTGGGTTTGTTTCTCAAAACAACATGTCTCTATAACACATTAAATCTTGCTCACTTTGCACGTCTTCCTGGATATGACCCAATTAGTCTGATGTGATTAATGCTAAGCAGATCTCATCTTCTCTGTACTCTGAAATAATTGAGTGCGGAAATCTAAATCACTTTAAAACCAATGCTAGATACCAGATCAAAATGTTTTGAATGACGAATAATCTAAAAGATAAAGAGGGAAGTGTAGAATGATGCATAAGGCAAATAGATGCATGCCAAATGCAGTGTGAAAAAAGGGAGGACATACATGCGATCCATGCTGAGAAAGAAAAAAACTACAGCTGTTTGATGCTTCACAATTCACACCAGCGTTTACATTTTCAGACTATTAGAAAAAAAAGTAATCATTTCAACGAAAAAAAGTCAAAGTCAGCACTTCAGGCTACTGAAGCTTCAAACCATACTGTTTCAAGGCCTTTCGAAGTATTGAAAGAGGCTACATGGTATTCTTAGTGCAAAAGTCAATTTCCTTGGTAGCAGGGTTCTCTGAAATTAAAGCTTGCTTTAATCTAGGCATGCTGATGTAAAACCCATCTATGACATTCACTGGAATGCTATTAGAATTGTACAGCTCTTTGACCTTTGATATTAAATTAGTCATCTGCCTCGGTTGTATGTATGATAACTTTTCCCTACTTTGTTAGAATTTTCAATAATATTAATGTCACCTCCTTAACTTTCAAAACAAGGATCAAATTGCCTCATAAAAGTGAGTTGCAATCAAGTTCATTTTCTACCTGTTGTGTCAAGGAGATGTTTTACAAACTTCAAGTACCTCAACTCTGCACGGGGACCATTCTCCAAGAACCCAGCTATAGCAGGGTTTTGCAACACAGCTGCGGAACTGAGTAAGATCAGCTGGGCAAGCTCTTCCTTCTCCTTGGGCTTCCATAATTATAGATCGGGTACGAAGCATCTGACCTAAAGGAGGAGAGATGATTATTAAACACCTTGTATTTTAATATTTTCTTAATCTTTCTGGGCATATTTAAAATATTGATAAGTCATTGGGAAAGGAGGTTATGATGTGCGCCCAGTCCGATCTCTCTAATTTGTTTAAATGAAAACTGATAAGGCTAAAATAACCGAAGGCTTGAATTTGGCTGTACAAGAGATACTCGGACTAATGCAACCAAGGTCAGAATTGGAAAAAAATCATCCAATGATTCAAAGTGCAGATTGTACAAAGAAGCAGAAAAAAAGAAACAATAGATCGTATATTCAGCTAGTGAATGCACAAACTGATTGCACAAACTGATAATAAACAATAACATAACACAGTCACCAAAATGATTCATTGGAATATTTATAAAAATTATCGTGTGCCAGTAATCAAAAATTGGTGAGAACATAGAGATGAAAACGTAGTCAAAAATAAGCAGTCAAAAGTAGTCAAAAATATTGTGGGATTTCTGAATACAGACCGATAAAAGCTTAGGCTCGTAATACATCAGATATAATTGCAGTTAAAAAGAAGAAAATGTGAATAATGGATGAGGAAATACCAGGGGACAGTAGAATAGAAGACAAAGAATTGGAGAAGATCACAAAGTATCAAGATCTGAAAAGCCAAATCGAAAGATTATGGAATAAACAGCTGTGGTGATTCCACTGGTTATTGGCACAAAGGGTGCCATTCCAAAAAATCACAGGCAGGACTTAGAAAAATTAACACATTGACAAAATTTGCATCTGTCAATTGCAAAAAGTCCATCATTAAATTTTTTTAAAAATGTATATATTCCAAAGTCAGTGCTTAGAGTCCTTTAAACTGAACATGCCCCTCTCAAATTAGAAATATTTAAAAATCAGCCCATCATTCTAGTAACATCTAATGACACCTAGCATGACTCTTACAGCTATAACACAAGGGCTAAAGATGTAGTGCAGCTCCAGGCTGAAAAAAGTTGCTTAGTTTTGTAGCCAAGTGATATCCTATCACTTTAAAGGCGATTTAAGTTTGCCGCTTAAAAATGGCTGCTCGATGCCACGCTTAGCTCCGGGCTAGATGTACTTGCTGGATTGCTACACTCTTTTTGGTTCACCTAGTTGCCTTCCAATCCCACCTTCGTTGCCAGTGTTAGATTGGGTAATGGATAGGCACACACAGGCTTAACGGTAACAACAGCTCTTTATTGGATACAACAAGTGAGAACAATCCAGCAAAGGTTGAGTTTGACAGTAGCCCTTTTATAGGGAGCTGTCAGACTCTTCGACCAATAGGATTAAACCTCTGTTCCGGCGGGTGGAAACCACTGTAGATAGGGTGAATATCTAACAAGATCCTAACAGACATAGCCCTCAAACTCCTGGCAAGAGATAATTTTCAATACCTTAGTGAACAATTTAAAAAAATAATGATGGAATTTTGCATGCTTTTTGTATCTATGTATCTACTAAGCATTGGAAGCCCTATAAAGATAGTTGGTAGAGGCATTTATCCCTCCCCCTCCCTCCTTTTCTTTTGTCTAACTTTACAGGTCTCTACTGATATGACTTATAATGGTTAGATTGACTCTCAGGGTAGGAATCAATTCCACTTCCTTCTCCTTTGGTTTCTGGCCTGTTCTGCTCTGCTTAGCTTCTCTTCTGACTTACCCTCCCTCCAATAATGGAGGGAAACCCAATTCAGATCCTAAGCTGATGACATGCTAATAACCATGGCTTTCCTAACACTTTGTTATTGGGTAAGTGGAGTTTATTTTCTTTCACATCAGCACTTGCCTTAAGAATTTCTTCTACCAAATTTATTATCCTGACTTTACACCTATTTGTTCTGTTGTACAAAACCACTCGCTATATAAAACCACTTGATGAGCAACACAATTTTCATCAGCCATGCACACAGGGTTGAGGGCCAGCAGTGAAAGCAGATGTAAGGCACTGCACTGGGAAAGGCTGGCTATCAATGTTTCTGCCCATCCCACCTCTTCTCATAAATGTCTCAAATGAATATCGCTAGAACTAGTGTGGTATAATGTTAATGCATGAGGCTAGAAATGTCTAGACGTTGAGTCCTAGTCAGTGGTGGGATTCAAATAATTTAACAACTGGTTCTCTGCCCTAATGATTTCTTTCAACAACCAGTTTACCAAACTGCTCAGAAAAGAACAGTTCTCCCGAAGTAGTGTAAACTGGCTGAATCCCACCACTAGTCCTAGCCCCACCTTAGGCATAAAGCCAGCTGCCCTTGGACCAGTCAGTCTTTCCCAGCCCTAGGAAGTAGGCAATGGCAAACCTAACTTCTGAGACTCTTAAGAAAACTGTAGGGATTATTTCTGACAGGAATCAAAACTGATGTGAAGGCACAGGCATACACAACATGCACAGAAGAACGACAAGTCAGTGCTCAAGGATTTGTTGCAATAACAGAAATGCCTTTGCATGAGAGATATTCCAGATCATTCCAGGTTCTACAGCATCATTTCTATAGCATCCATTTATAACTTGTAAGCCTCCCAGAGTCACCTCGTAGGGGAGATGGGTGGTATAAAATTTAATAAATTAAATAAATAGAAAAATAAATAAATACCTAATACACTCATTAACTTCCAATATATGATTATTGTACCGAATGTGTCTGGTATGTACAATAGGTATGTATATGTATGTGTGTCTATGTGTATGTGTATGTGTATGCATATATACATATGTGAAGATCTCTATACTGCTTCAGCTAATAAGAGCCAATGTTATTTGCTCAACTTGATAAAGAAAGAAAGCTTTCCTAATGAACACTATCTTAAGCTTCATGCTATCAGTCAGGAAGCTTTTCCACTTTCAGGAACAAGCTGGCTTCTACGTAATGAGAATAGTATTAGATGAAACATTTCTTCCTGACTGAGGCTGTCCTGTGTCAGGGCAGTAGATGATGGCGATGATTCCTTTTAATTGAATCTGCTGGTACTTTAACAAATGGTGCATAATAGTGTTATTCCAAAAATAGTAACCTAATTTCTGCTCCTATTTACCGAGTTCAGGATATTTTGCTGAAAATTAATCGGTTCTTAATGGAAATGCTAAAAGTGATTTTGGACAGTAATAGTCATTACCTGGCTTGTAATTTTTCAGCTCTGATAACTATAATTTGGTCAAACAATCTTCACATTTCATATGGTTAGAAGAAGAAAAACAATTGAAACACATAACCATTGTTGTTGGAAAACAGCACTAACTGTAGCTAGTAATTACAATATTTTGGAATAAGCAACACTACATTAGTATTTGAGGTTTTTTTGTTTTTTTTTTAGTAAGTCTGTGAATTAAATACCAGGATATATCATGTAATAAAATGCTCAAACTGAGTCTGCTTCCAGGCATCCAGAGAAGGACTGTTGAAGGTCACTAGTCCTCATGGTGATTTTGGGGTGTGGGTCACAGAGCCCTGCTTTGTGGCAAGCACTACTTTGAAGAACTTGCTTCTCCAGAGGGATGAGCAGTGCTTGTCTTGCTAACCAGCAAGTTAGCCAACTGTATTTGTTTCCTAACTTAGTGGGTCTAGCAAGCTGGCTAGGAAAGTCTGGGAATTGAAATCCCGTCATCTTAACATTGTCAAGGTTAAGATACATTGCCCCAAATAATTTAAGTGGGGGAATCTATCTTTGGTGTTATGCTTTTATTTTTAGTTTGCATTTTTGTTGCTGTTCAGAGTTCTCAGGACAGATTATGCAGTTGGAAATAAATAAACAAGCAAACAAACAAACATATATACAAGAATCTTGAGGGGAAAAATAAATGCTTAATTACCAAAACCATCAGCATGGGTACTTCCCAACCTCCTATACAAAACCATGCAATATCTTTATTTATATACTTTTCAAATCATTATTTCTCCGAAGGTTAATTATGGAAAAAAGAAATTAGCTTAATAATAAGGATTTCTCTTTGGATAATTATACATTTTGTTCTACCTTATTCTTATTGATTAACTTGCCATGGAGAAATATGAAAGTAGTGCTATCTACTGATTTGTCATAAATGCTATTAAGCCTTGGCTTAAAAAAGATGGCACTTAAAAATGAGTTTAATTAAGGAAACAATGAAGCATTTCTTTTAGATGCTTCTAATTAGCAAAGATGAGCTGACAAGATTTGGCGAATGAAACATATTTGTCATCAATACAGAAAACAAAGATTAACATAGATAATAATTTGTAATAATAATTAGGATTTATACTATAATGTATTATGGTAGTGTACATTAAAATGCCTACAGTACTGTATTTCAATGCCTGTCCTGCTTTTATTAGAATCTTTGCACCTTTCCTTTAGTCAGTAAATTCCCAGGGAAAAAAAACCCCTCACTGAAAGGGCTGCTTCAGCATAAAACAAAGGCTGTGTTCTATGGGACATGATTTATTCCTAATAACAGCTACAATCCTAGGATAACATGGTTGTTTAAACTTACTACGCCTCAGAGGAATTTATGCAAGCTATTGTGCATGGGACTGCAGCCAACCTAATTATTTTACTTCTACTAAGGTTTACACTTTTTTCAAGAGCCTCTGAATTTCCCTTGGTCATTGATAAGCGACCCCGGCACTTTATAGTCAGAATAGCCTTTTAACTTCTAGTCATTAATGCAAAATCCTGAAAAACAACTTGAAACTAATAAAGCCATTTGTTATTATCCACCATGTGATTTGCATATTCCTTTTTGGCAAAAGGGAACTTGGGAAAATGTCACTGCAAATGCTCACTTCTGAAAGAGCAGTACGGTTTTCTAACGACAGCTGCCACAGTATTTGCCTCTTAACAATTATTTCCCAGTCTTCTGGGAACTTCACATTCAGCCATGGAAGAAGGTCATCAACTCAACTAAAGTAGGGACCTTGAAAAAGGCCAGTACAAAAGGAAGGCCAGCTGCATTTCTGTAGACTGCAGAATGTTTCACACAAAGAATTATTACCAACCATCAAAACATAGTAACAGTGACAAATGCCAGTTCTGTCCTGGGTACTCTTGCATAAACAGAACAATTGGGAATTGGGAATCAGTTTCTTGATGATACCATCAAAAATCATCTATGGCTGAATCTCTGTTTGAAAACCTGTGATTATTTGAGACAAAGCTGAGCATCGACGGCCTGTAAAAATTATTGTTCAATTTTGGAGGGGAGAAAAAAAAAGGAACAAATTCTCCCAGTTTCTTCAGATGATGGAGAACTTCTGCAATCATTTTTCAAGGGGAAAAAATCCTGCTTAGTGCTGACAGTAACACTGCCATGGAAGAGTCCCATAGGTGAAATTGCCCTGAAATACCTTCCCTTGGGTGGGAAGCCAGCTGGCCTAAAATTGTTGGAGAGATGATAAATCAATAACAAATGACTCACACACGCCATGTGGCCACCTTGTTACTAAATAAGTTTAAGGATAAAAGAGTGGTGATTTATAATGCGTTGGGATAGGGGGTGTACATAAAACACCTCTCTTCACATCAAATATTTGAGGCAGCTGCATGATTCTATTTAAAAAAACAACAACCCTCCAAGGTGTTTTAATGATATGGGGGTTTGTATAGCCCTGAGGAGGATAGGTTCTAAATTTTAGGATTTTGCTTTGAAAGAAATTTTAAACATTAATTATCCATTGAACCGAATGTAAACAAGAATACAATTGTTTCCACTGGTTTCATGAGTGTGACTCTTCCATTGATGATCAACAGGCATAAATCTCTCCTCCTGTCTGACCTAATATTTATACCAGGTATTTCCATAGAAAAGGATCTTCTACCAAGAATAAACTCTCACAATGTGTTCATCTCCTTTGGCTACAGCTATAAATTCATAGTGATGCAATTGCATTTATATGAGCATGCAGTCCTGGAAAACCAGAGCAAAAGACTGAGATTTATTTGCCAATCCTGAATCTTTCCGTATGCATCTTATCATTTCAATCAAGGACATTTTTTTCTTCTCTACCACACCATTCTCTTCTGAGATATAGGCCATTGCAGTTTGCTGTGCTAGTTACCTGCTATATGCTCGCTGTACAGAGAAACCGAGGCTTAAATTGTTTAAACAAAGCCACATATTCTTTTCATTTCTCCAGTAAACAAGAAGCAAAAACCACTGTCTTGTGTAATCATCTATCAATGTAAGCATGTATATGTTCCACCTGGTGCTGTACTTGGATTGGCCCACAGATGTAACTATGAAGAGAGAATTATGCTCTCATGGCTTCTTCATCAACTTTATCTCCACATTTATGGGCTTAATATCGTCAGCCTTTATCTGGCATGCACATCTGGACTGATTCACACATTGCTGCAACAGTAGTCCTCTGGTTATTGCTTCTACTTCACAAAGAGGATCTGCGTCTCTGTTTCTCATTCTCCAGTACTATTTGGTTACATAATTTTGTGGTACCTTTCTTTTCTACATATTCTAACAGACCATTTTCCAGGATAATGCTTTCGATAAGCAATAAAAGATAATAATTCTTTTACATCTTATATCTCATTTTTCCTTTTTTAATGAAAACAGATGTGCTTTTAGAACTGGGACATATGAGGCATGTTTAATTTTTAAAATCAACAACTCTTCTTTGCCTGACACAAAATGGAATGTTGCAGAGACTCTCCCAGCTAAGTTGACCTTTTCTGATGGCCAAGTGAATGGTAGGTATAAGAATTCATTTTAATGAACCTTCCCCCCACCTTAATGAAGTTTAAAGGAAAATCAAAATAGATGCCATTTGTTCTGACACTGGTTACTCCATCTCCTTTGTGGCCTTTTCTTACACTGGCCTGAGGTGACTCATCATCTTTGGAATGTGGTTTCATATGTTTCCCTTATCTCCCTTTTCTAGACAAATGAGTTATAAACAACATGAACCATTGCAAATAAGCATCTCTCTTTTTCCCTCTTTTGCTTGAGAAAAGTGGCTCTTCAAGGATAGGCAGGTTATTCTTTTACAAATGATTTACCACAAAAACATTTGTTTCCACTTTCATTTCTATTGTATGTACCCCAATTTAGTAATTTCTAGGCAATGAATTTAAAATGAAAGCTGCCAGTGTTTGTTTTTGTATAGGCATATTTAATTTCTCAAGGTGACTTTAAATATCAGATGCATGTTTACATTCCTGCTTCCTCATACTTGTTTCAAGATTCTGCTCTCCTCCTTTTTTCTCATATAACAGATTTAACAGAGTTGGAAGGGACCTTGTAGGTCATCTAGTCCAACTCCCGCTCAAGCAGGAGACTGCACCAGTGATGGAAAATCTTTTTTGGCTGCCATGCCAAAAGAGGGGGGAGCAGAGGGGGGTTGTGCACTAGCGTGCCACAGCCATAATGCTATGTGTGCATGCTCCCCAGGGTGCGTGCATGCGTGCGATCAGAGATCCCCCCTGCTTTTGCAGCATTTTTTCACCTTCCCCAGGCTATACAGGCTTTCTAGAAGCCGGGGGGGGGGGGAAGCAGCCTCCCCAGTCCCCCCGGACATTCTCCGGAGGCCTCAGGAGCTTCCCTGAAGCCTTCGGAGGGCAAAAACGGACCTACAGGGAACTGGGAAGTTCGGGAATGGTGACTACTTCTGGTTTGTCTGTAGGGCTGATTTTCAACCTCCAGAGCCTTCAGGTGGCTTCCTGAAGGCTCAGGAGGGCGAAAAACGGTCCTATGAGCAAACCGGAAATCAGTTCCCAAACTTCCCATTTGCCCGTAGGGCCAGTTTTTCGTGCTTTGGAGGATTCAGGGAAGCCTCCGGAGGGCGAAAAATGGTCTCAAAGGAAGGCCAAAGTCAGCTGGCCAGCGCATGCATGCGCCCTCATTTGCACTGACAAATGGCTCTGCGTGCCACCTGTGGCATGCGTGCCATGGGTTTGCCATCACGGCTCTATATCATTTCTGACAAATGGCAGTCCAATCTCTTCTTGAAAGTCTGAAATGATGAAGCTCCCACAACTTCCAAAGGCAAGCTGTTCCATTGATTGATTGTTCTCACTATCAGAAAGTTCCTCTTTGTTTCTAGGTTGAATCTCTCCTTCGTGAGTTTCCATCCATTATCTGGCCTTCAGGTGCTTTGGAAAATAGCTTGACCCCCTCCTGTCTGTGGCAGCCTTTCAAATATTGGAACACTGCTATCATATCTCCCCTGGTCCTTCTCTTCACTAGACTAGCCATGCCAGTTCCTGTAATCATTCTTCATATGTTTTAGTCTCCTGTCCCCTAATCATCCTGGTTGCTCTTCTATGCACTTTTTCTAGAGTCTGAACATCTTTTTAATAGTATGGTTACCAAAACTGGATGCAGTACTCTAGGTGTGGTCTTACTAGGGCTTTATAGAATGGCATTAGTGCCTCACTTGATAAGTTTGAGAGGGTTTTCCAAAAGTTTCCTGCTTGATCTAAATCCTCTAAATACACAATCGGTCAGTGGCAAATAGATGACTCAGCTGTTCTGTTGTTTGTAATGTCCCAGGCTCTTTGTCTCTGCCCTGCTTCTGTAGGTCTTTCTTTGTCTAGACCAGGGGTCTCAAAACTTGGCAACTGGTTGGGGAATTTGGGGAGCTGAAGTTCACAAGTCTTGAAGTTGCTAAATTTGGGGACCCCTGGTCTAGCATAAACCTGATTCCTTTAGACTCCAGGAGCATCTTCATCTTCAATGACCAGAGGGAGAATTATGGTCCTTCCTTCCAGTTCTTTAGAATAGGGGTCTCCAACCTGGCCAATTTTACAATTTGTGGATTTCAACTTCCAGAATTCTCCAACCAGCAGCCAGCTGGCTGGGTATCTGGGAGTTGAAGTCTACAAGTCTTAAAGTTGTCAAGGTTGGAGACTTACGCTCTAGGGAATGAAACCTTCCTAACTCCAATTTCTGAGAGTTGTCTGCTTTCCTTTTCACTAACTTTTTTTTCACCACTCACATAGTTTACTCTCTCTTTTTCCTTTACACATTTATTCTGAAATTAACCATCAGTTAAATAATAAGCAGATAGATGTTAAGTAAAAGTTATAAAAATATACCATAAATTTGTTATCCTGCTTAATTTTTTATGATTTGCTACACTGGATAACACTGGAAACATTTGTATGCATCCTGATGCTTTCATTGATAAGACAGAATTTTCTTTGGGTAGCCTAGTACACAAGATTTTTCTCTCAGTTCATCTTAAGGTGTAACAAGATTTTAGCAAACAAGATTTTAGTAAGGTGTATTTATACTGTGGAATATGAGATAAAATGATCATTCATATTAATTCCATATTGTTTTAACAGTAATACACCCTATTTTATAATGCACTAGAAGGTGTACAGTTCACAAATGTTAGATTGTGGGTATATAAGATCAAGTAGAAAATTCAACATACTGAATTACTTCTTCCAAATTCTATTAGTACTGACTTTGGGAGACATTAAATTGGATTTTCATATAAATCTATCTCCATCCAGCAATATTAGTGACTACATAGAGCTCAAACAAACCCAATAAAAAGTGACAGTGCTTAACACTATAGTTGCTAGCTAATATTTTATTTTACAGCAATTGTACAGACCTGGACTAAAGACAAACGAACAAAATAAACTATTCAACCAACTTTACCATTGAGTGAAGCTGTCACAAAAAATAGGAGTTTTGCATGTATTACCACAACACAGCAAATAAACAAATAAATAAACTGTAGCAATGAATGTAGCAGATTATGAATTGAAGTGAGAACAGAAAATTTTTAATTGTTTTTGAGTGCAAAAATAATCTTCTATTATGTCTGGTTTTAGATAAAAGACATGCACTATAACGAAAAGTCACACATTCACATATTCACTGTGAGTCAATGACACATTATTCCATTTAATGATGGAATACATGAAATCTACTCCTTATTCAGTGTTGCAAAAAACGTTTGGCTGTCAAGAGAAGTATTGTCAGAGGTGCAATATGTTGAAAGTTGCATCACTTGCCAGTAAAGTTGAACCAAGTTGGTACAAGTTGATAAGATGTGGGAAGGCCATGAGTGCAGTTGAATAGTAGCATGCTGACAGTGTGTCAGAAGGTTAAAAGAAGATTAAAATTATCTCTACTCCACCATGCCTTGAAAATGCAAATGAGGCTAACTAATAAGCAGATTCTAGAGGTGCTTTCTGTAGAACAGACAAAAAGGGAAAACCTCCTAATTTTAATCTCTGAGAGAAGAACAGAAGCATTTTACTAGTTAATTCATTAATAACATATGCTTGAATACTTTATCTGTTTTACAGAAAATTATTCAGAAATTCTGGCTTTTTTTGTATTTATTTATTTAATAATTACAGATTTGGAACAGATGAAGCTTCTTCCCCTTGTGGTTACATTTCCAGAAAAACAGTTTAATTTTAGAATTGCCAAAAGAAGATTGATCTGTAACATCACTCCTTAACATGTCTACTCAGAAGGAAGTCCCATTCAATTAAATAAGACTTATTTACATCTGCCTAGAATTTCAGGTTTGGAACAACACCAATATGAAAATTGTCATGCCCCAGCATATAATCTTTAAATACTGTTGTTGCTCTCTAGCCCCATCTAGTGGCCAGAGGGATAAATGCAAATTATATTGTTTTGAAGATGCCCCAACCCATCAGCCCACACTCTCAAAACAAGTGCATGCTGGGAAGCCAGACTCAATTTTTCTTTAGCATTTGGAGGAAGCAGAAGCACAAAGAAGAATCCATCTTAATCTGTGGCACATGTTCCTCCAAGGACAAAGCCACATCCTCACACAAAACATCGTGGGTGAGATTTAGTTTACTTGTACTTATTAATTGTTATGTTCAGCACTAACTTGATACTACCTATCTTGTATTTGGCTCTCATTGTATATATTCTTATTTTCCCCAGTTTCAACATATCCTGTTCTCTCAATAAAGTATCCAGATCTACGCACACAGTCTGTGTTATTGGAGGATAGGTGGATTTAGCTGCATGTCAAGCTGCACACAGACTAATGTGTATTGGGGATAGAACAAAAATGTCTGAGCTTTTTGATCATTATTTTCTCAAATAGTGGCTCAATAGGGCTTATTGTCTTACAAAAGGAAAGTTTGCTTCCAAAAGTGTCAGGTAGCGAAATAGTATATTTGCAATATACATACAACCAAGTCTCATCAAATAAGCATAACTTTACACAGCAATGGCAATATATTCATAAGACCACAACACATACTTTATTAGTCGATTCAGAGGCCACATCCTAAATTGCCAAGAAACAGAAAATATTTTCTACAAATATTTTAACATCTCTTACATAGTCCTAGAAGTTAGCATAAATTTTAAGTTTTTTTGTAGTTAAAGAATACTCTAATTTTTATCCCAGTGTTCACATCACCAACATTTCAGCTTCAATAACTGACACGGATTATTTAACTCATCATTAGATTTTTGAAAATGTGTTGAAAAACTTGTATCATTTTATTACTGTGAATGCACACCTCATATATTTGCAGTATTAATCATAGCTAGATTTTAATTAACAATAATTAGTAAACATTGTCCTAATTACTGACTGGGTTTATATGGTATGCTAAACCAAACGCTAACTTCCATTTGGCTTAGCAAGTTAATGAATCCAGTTGTTGTAGTTTTCAAACTTATTGTGTGAGTGAGCACCCGTTAATTGTCCCAGCTTCTGTCAACCTAGCCGTTCGAAAGCATGTAAAAATGCAAGTAGAAACATAGGGACCACCTTTGGTGGGAAGGTAACAGCGTTCCGTGTGCCTTCGCCGTTGAGTCATGCCAACCACATGACTATGGAGACGTCTTCAGACAGCACTGACTCTTCGGCTTTGAAATGGAGATGAGCACCACCCCCTAGATTCAGGAACAACTAGCACATATGTGCGAAGGGAACCTTTACCTTTAAGCTATGTAAACAGAGGATATTGCTGTTTATTTAATAAGTTATGGTTAAATAAACCATGACTATTGTACCTACTATATGACCATAGTCATAATATGTCATTCTGTAAGATCAGTTGTATTGTGTGGTGTCTACAATCAGGATAATGTACATTGACATATTGTACAATATATGTCTATTTTAACCTTGCCTAACCAGACTCTGTTCAAAAACGCTAGCAAGAGAAGGATTACTAGATCTCAGCTGCACAAATCTAAATGGTCACAAAACAAAAGCAGAAAGTTAGAGGTTGCCTGGCATTTCTTCACTGTCATCCAGTGTTTGTATGGATTTTTGTATATATTTCTCCTATCAGTAAGTTATTTAACACTGACTTCTTTTAGCATGTCCCAAAGGTGATTTCTAAAAGGCAACGTGACTTACTTTGTTTTTTTCCTTGAAAATATTTCGCTTCTCATCCAAAAAGCTTCTTCAGTTTATTTTTTTTTCCAAGTAAAAAACAAAGAACAAAACAAACACAGTTACCTTTTGAAAAGCACCTTTGGGACAAACATGGCCTGGATGATTAAAAATCTCCATAGACCTCTTTTAGAATATTTTTGTTTGGCTTCCTACTATTTCCCACCCATTTCTCATCCAAATAATACAGAGATCTGACCTCATCTAGCTTCCCAGCCCAAGCAAAGTTGGCTGGCGCTGTCATCTATTGAGACAAAAGAGGTGGACAACGTCTAGATTATAGACCACTAAATTCCACTAAATTCTGGAAATTTTAGGGGGTTCCAACCCAATATATTTGCAAACTGTTAGGGCAAAACTTAAAATAATGCAAATAGTAATTCAAATGGCACAATTACCTGCAAGACCACAAGTTTGTGAACATTCCGACCAAGAAGACCATTCCGTAACCAGACAGTTCACTACACATTCTACCATGCAGTTGGCAGTCATCTGGGTGGGTGTTTCCATATTCAACTGTTAAGGAAACACAACAGATCACTTGTCACTGACAGCTAGGCAGATGTGCAATTAAGCAGGGCTTTTAACAAAATACCAAAAGTTGGATCCTGTCTTCTGGAGTAGGCAGCGATAATACATTTAAAAACAATAATAGCTTCTTCAATATTTTTTCACTGCCCCAAGTCCAGCTTGCTCATAGCTTTGCCATAGACTTTGGCAAAGTAATATTCCTTGAAGTGCATTAGCATGTTTCACTTTGGCATCCCAAGTTTATACATTGCTGTTTTGTCTGTCTGTCTTCTGAACTGGCTGAACTTGGATGAAAGAGCTACAGTATAGAAAATGTATATGCCCATATAGAAAATGTATATGACCATAAGGTCATTTGGATTATAATTGATAAAGAAGGACAATAATGACTGAGAAAGGGCCAATGGGATGAAATGCTAGATGAAGCCATCAGTCGAGAAACAATCAGAGGGAGATGTTGAAATGATAGTTAGAAGGAAAGAAAAGAAGAACAGGAAGAAGCAGGTTAGAAATACAGAAAACAGAGAGAAGAATTATACAAATGCTGCTAAAAAGGAAAAGTCAGCCATGATTTGGGTAAAATTTAGAAAATTGTTTTTAACAGATTACTTTCAATTTTTTTTACCTTAAAAATTCATGTCTACTGATCAAAATGTAGGAATAGTTCCTGATCTACCTTACCTTATCCTGTATACTGACTTCAAATGACAAACCAATGTCAGTGATTCTATGGAGGGTTCCACATGGAACTATAGAAGGTTAGTGACATTTATTTTGATGCATTTTTCTGAAAGACTAAAATCTATGAGATGGTGGCAATTTTACTCATTTAACAATCAGGGTAATACAAAAATGTCTAACCTATGTGGAGACCTAAGTGCAGACACCTACAAAGTGCAAAATAGATCTCATAGCTTATCAGGCTGCTCTATGAAGACATTATCTCATCTGAATACACTTTATTCACTGCGTTCTAGCCAGCCCCTGGGTGCAATGTTTCCAAAATCAGTGAGCAAGAGAGGGTCAGGTTGTATATCAGTGTGTGTTTATAAGTATTTTCATTTACCTTCTTTTAAATTCCTATATGAAAATTTCTGGGCTTCATTGAATTCAGCACCATTTGGTTGTCCCAAAGATATTTTTCAAAAAGACAAATGGACTTTCTTGGGTTTTTTTTTTTCCTGAAAACATTTTGCTTCTCATTCAACATATTTCTTCAGAACTGAAGAAGCAAAACAATTTTCAAGGAAAAAGTTCTGAAAAAGCTTCTTAGATGATAAGTAAAACATTTTCAAGAGGGGAAAAAAACCAAGAACCCCCAGTTGCCCTTTGAAAAAGTGCATTTGGGACAACCATGACCTGGATAACTGAGAATCTCCAAAGAGACCACATGGTAGGATTTAGGAAAATAAATAACCCAAAATGATTTGATAAAACACTTTCGAAGCTGAGTGTTGTCAGTCAGATATTATTTTATGGGCTGTCCAAGGTGACTTAAGGGCCCAGGGAATATTTGCATTAAGTAACCAAATGGAAGCTCACCTGCTCACAGTGATTCATGTTCACGGCTTTTCCATCACTGCGAATACAGCTTAGAAGGCGATTCCTAATCCCTTGTCCACAGGCTGAATTTTCATTTAGCTGGCATGTGCTCCAGTCTAAAGAGACATTATGGTTACAATTGGTTCTGCCTATTAATGCTAGAAGGACTGTTTAAAAAAAAATTAAGCTATATTTTTTTTTACAATTTGGAAACCAATATAATATTATTTAGAAGAAAAGAAGCCATCCAGCCTTAAATTATTCTGTTTTTATTTCAGTAGCCCTTAAAGATTACATTCCCTCTGAGTATGCTAACAACTGTCCAATGATGATGAAATGTAGCACTTCATAGTGATCAAGTGGCATGCCGCTCAGTTGGATGCCAAAAATTGTAAAAAAAAATAAATCTGCAGCACGACTACCTTGAAGCAACACTTGTCATAATCTCCAACTGAGTTTTGTTTGACAAAAGAAATCATGTTTCCCTTGAAAGAAAGCACTTGTAAAATATTAATATCTTCTTCAAGCTAGGATAACCAATTAGGGAATGCTGTTTTTTCAAGTACCACTCTGCAAAGGTAATGTTGGAAATAGCTAGAAATCTTAAATAAATGACTTTTTTTTTGCCTTCAAATGCATATGAAATGATATAAATCATTTTTCCCTCTGTGTGGTCTTAACACTTCATTTCTTTGGATGTGCAACCTCTGTGTTGCTTACCAGAATTGTGAAAGACAGCTTCTTTTCTTGCCACATGTGAATTGAACCCTATGGCTTGTCCTCAATATTATATAGAATTCCTAGGTGAACGTGCTTTCATTTTAATGAGGGGAATATCTCTAAACAGGGTTCCATTAGGAAGACAGGAATGATGGAATCCTAGAATAAAAAGTCCATTCTGTACTCTGCATGAGGCAGCAGCTCTTCATAGAATTCAAAGTTTTGCCTGTAGGAGTTGACCTTTGACATCTTGAGCCCATTTTTAAGTACCTTTTTATAGTTTATCAATCTGAACTTGGAAATTAGGATCAATGAATCACAAATTTGCACCTCTCTTGAGTGAAGCTTGACTGCTGGTGTCTATGAGGATGGATTCCTGTTATGCTTTAGATAAGCATTGGGAAGTGACTGATGTCTTTGTTCAGGATTATTTTTCAACTTCCCAACTGAGTCCACAACTCTGAAACTTTTTGGCGATCTTATGTCCAAGTGTTAACCATGTCTGCCTTTCATGTTTCATTTTTTATAAATAACATATTATTATTAATTTGAAAAAATAAAGGAAAATATACAAATATACTTAAAATAATATTAAAAGGATAATAAAGATTAAGAACCAAATATAAACAGGAAAATCAGGTGATAACTAACAGTTCTAAAATACTGTATGATGAATATATTGTAATACATCATTAAGAAGCTTGCAGACATTCATATCTATTTTCTAATCAAAACATGTCTCTATTACATTACTTGATTATTACTAAATTACTAAATATCTCTATTAAAGTCACTTGGTTAACACAATTGGAGTTATAAAAAAGGAGAAAGAAAGTGACTGTAGATGATAAAACAATACATTAAGACAATTCAATGCATTATATGTAGATAATATGCCAAGTTAAAATATAAACTCTAAAACCTGAATTTTGGATGTGGTCCAATTCCACATAGAAAACTGTAGTCTAAAAATGATTCCCAAAGAGAACTATCTTCTGCATTAGATCCATTTTTAAAATATAAAATTTTGAAGCATATGCTCATATTTTGGTTAGCTGCTCTTCATAGAGGAGATAAAAAATATTTTTTCAATAAAAAGCATATAAAAATTGCAGGCATTGTTTTATTTATTTATCTATTTACTGTGTTTCCACGAAAATAAGATAGGGTCTTATTTTCTTTTGACCCCTGGCGCTTGGCCTTATTTTGGGGGAAGTCTTATTATTTTTGAGGTGCAGGAGGCGGCGAGTGTGGTCACCTCATGGCTGCTGCTTTGTTGCAATATTTTCGGGAAGGGCTTATTTTAGCTCATGTGCTCAAAAGTTTGATTGGGCTTATTATCTGGGGAGGTCTTATTTTCAGGGAAACAGAGTATTTATTAAATTTATATGTCATCCCTGTCACTGATAAGGCAACTTAACATATATAATGCCAGTTAGGAATATACATAGTCTTCATTTACCAACTGTTTGTTCAGCAACCGTTCAAGCATCTTTTTAGCACCGCTGAAAGATTATAAAAAATGCTGCTCACAGGTAGTTATAATCCTCAGGAAAATTAAACATTTATATAATATAGGTAGTCCTTAACTCAGTGTTTCTCAACCTTGGCAACTTGAAGACGTCTGGATTTCAACTCCCAGAATTCCCCAGCCAGCGAATGCGAGTTGAAGTCCAGACGTCTTCAAGTTGCCAAGGTTGAGAAACACTGCCTTAACTTATAACTACAATTGAGTCTAAGATTCCTGTCATTAAGCGAGACATTTGCTAAGTAAGTTTTGCCCCATGTGATAACCTTTTTTGCTGTAGTTGTTAAGTGAATCACTGCAATTATTAAGTTAATAACACAGTTGTTAGGTGAGTCTGGCTTCCCCATTGATTTTGCTTCTCAGAAAGCTGCAAAATGTGATACCATATTCCTGATGCACTGCAACCATCATAAATACATGCCAGTTGCCAAACATACAAATTTTGGTCACATGACCATAGGGATGTAACACTTTTGCAAGTGTGCAAAATGGTCATAAAGTCACTTTTTTCAGGGCTGTTGTAACTTTCAAACGGTCACTAAAAAACTGTTGTAAGTCAGGGGATTTATACATTATATCATGTATTTATACATTATATAAATATAATTTATATTATAGCAAATATAGCAACATTATATATAATTGTACCGTATATACTCAAGTATAAGCCGAGTTTTTCAGCCCACTTTTTGGGCTGAAAAAAGCCACCTCGGCTTATACTCGAGTCAGTGAAAATTTGCCCGAAATGGAGGAGAAAAAGGGGTGGGGCCATGCCGCTGGGTGACGCTCGTGAATGGCCCAGCGCCCCTGTGAGTTTCCCCTCCCTCTGTGTCAGCGCCGCCGCCCACCCGAAGCCTCCTGATTCCCACCGCCGGAGTTACTCACTCATGTGAAGCTGCCCGCCCTTCCCTTTTTCTTTAAACGAGCTTCAGTTTCTGAGGGGGGAAAAAAGCTTTATGTGCCAGGATTATTGAGTTCCTCGTCAATTGAGATCCGCCCACGATCAAGGGCAACTGAGGCACCTGCAAAGGCGTCACATCACCACCACCCATGTTCACGAGGCGCCAGGCATCGCAGGGCACAGAGGAACCCAGCAGACAGATGGGAGACCGGGGGGGGGCGGGGGGGAGGAAGAGATCCCGTCTAGGGTAAAAAGAGGGAAAAGTGGAGAGCCTACCCTGGACGGGATCTCTTCTTTCCCAGTGCTTTCCCCGGGCTCGGCCATCTCTGTTTCCTCCCCGCCAAGCCTACCTGCCGGCGGACCCTTGCTACGAACCTCCCTTATCTACCGCAAGGAGAACCGATACACGTGGCTGCCTCTTTTCCCTTCCGCAGCCACTTCCAGCCTGCCTTCTCACATACTGGCCAAGCGCTTCCCGCCCGTCCTTCGCTTTGGGGATGCTTCGCTTGCTCTCTTCGGCGCGCTTTGCATTTAGCCCTCACTTCTCATCTCTGCCTCCCCGGCTCAGCTGCGCCCTCGCTTCCCCCACCCGCCAACGATCATCCCAGAGGCTCCAAGCAGAGACTGAAGGAAGACCGCATTTCAGTTAGCGCACCTCGGAGTCACCGAAAACTCGATGCCGGCTTCCCCGTGTTTTGTTTGTAGTGAAGAATAAACTGACAGTTGGTCAGAGGGAAGGTGGTGGTGGGGGTGGAGGCTGAGTGTCCAAGGAAGCCAACCCAGATGGGCATCGCAGGGCGCAGAGGAACCCAGCAGACAGACGGGAGACCGGGGGGTGGGGGAGGAAGAGATCCCGTCCAAGGTAGGCTCTCCGCTTTCCCTCTTTTTACCCTGGATGGGATCTCTTCCTTCCCCCCTCCCCCGGTCTTCCGTCTGTCTGCTGGGTTCCTCTGCGCCCCCCAACTGGCAACGGTCAATTTCAGACCCTCTAACTGGTAAATAGACCTGAGGCCATAAGTGGAATTCCTCCAGCAGGGAGGATTTGAACTTTGGGGTCCAGCGGAGGAGAAAGTAGGCAGAAAGTGAGCAGAATTCCAGAGGGCTGATCCAGACACGGCTGCGGCGCGGAGGGTGGTTCTTGCGCTCCGAGCTAGCCTGCCCGCTTCCTCTTGCCCATCCGCCGCCGAGAACTCAGAGGCGGGCAGCTGCTGAGAAGTCTTGGGCTTGGAGGCGGAGCGCGCTTCCCTCCGGTCTTTTCTTTCTTGGCTCTCGGGCTTCGGCAGTCTCCGGCGCTAGAAGCTGGGTGGAGCCCTAGCGTGCAGAACTTCAGGGGGAAATGCGCGGTGGCGGCCAGCTGAAGAGCGAGGCGCGCTTCAGGGCGCTGCAGGCCTGGGGAGCGGGAGGAGCACTGGTGGTTTGTTTTTGGGGTGGGGGGTGCGACGGGGAAGGGGGTGACTGTGCGGAGAGGCTCAGAGGCGGATACGCCTGGCAGTCGGTGGGGACGTTGCCGAGAGGGGTTGCGCTGGGAAAGGGTGGCGTGCGGCAGACCGTGCAAGCTCTCTCCCTCCGTTTTGGTGGAAGGACAGCGGTGGCGGGGAGGCGTTTTGTTCCGAGAACAGGCTGCTCGGCGAGAGGAAAGGGGGCTCCCTGAGAAGCGAGAGCAGCGAAGAGGTGGTGCAGTCACAGAATTCCCCGACACTCGCTTTTTTTTAACCCAGCCTACCTCGTAGGGTTGTTGTTACGGGGCTAGACTAGGAAAGGCAGCCTTTCTCCCATTTTCGAGAAAAAGTAAGGATGTCCATCTGGTAGAACAACCACCTGTGCAATTTGGTGGCGATCCGCGAACGTTCAAGCCATGTAATGCGTGGGAAGGCATAGAATAAAGTTAGCATACTTGAAGTGAAATAGGCTTTGGTTATGTTTAGGTTGCATTAGCTAAAATGTGCCAATACCATCCTTGTTGGTAAGAATTGTTGTCATGTTAGAAGAATGACTAAGCCTGACAGCCTAATCTACTCTGTATTAAATAAATAAAATGGGTTCGTGATGCATGGGAAGAGATTCTGGAGGACATGGTGCAACGCGCCTTCAAGAAATGTGGCATTAGTAATGCTATGGATGGCAGTGAAGACAGTGCTTTGTATGAGTTTTGAAGGATTTTAACTCTTGTGTTTTAGCTTGGTTGCTGAATGAGCTAAGGTTTTTGTACTTTTAAAGTTATTGTTGATACCATATTGTTTTTATTGACCCTCTTTTCCACTTACAGAGCTAGTTTACTGTTTTTCTTTGAAATAAATATTCAAAAACATTATTGGTATCTATTTTTATTTTTGAAATTTACCGGTAGCTGCTGCATTTCCCACCCTAGGCTTATACTCGAGTCAATAACTTTTCCAGTTTTTTGTGGTAAAATTAGGTGCCTCGGCTTATATTCGGATCGACCTATACTCGAGTATATACGGTATATAATTTTATATAATTCCATAAGAACTTAATTCATAAGTTTACAATTCATAAATTATCATGAATGAATAAATACATGAACTTTCTAGCTATTTTCAAAATGGCCTCCCTTGAAAGTTCAAGTCCAGTGAAATTTATGTATTCCTAATGCTACACCATCTCTACAGTATATACCTTTGCCAGTCTGACATGGGTATTGGGCAGAATGCTCTAAATTTCATTCCAAATTACAATGAAGGATGCTTACCTGTTAAATTGTAACTATATTGAAAACAATTTTGATTCAGAATGCAAGGCCTGTGCTGTGCACTTTCAGGGCAGGTCTTGGGTTTTAAAGGCATTCGTAGTATATGTCGAGTCCTTGTTTGCCTTATACTGGGATCACATCGCTAGAGATTTAAAAAAAAACCAACGCGGGTAAGTGAATTATGCAAGCACATGTTTACAGTTGTGGCAAGGATGGTTACCTGCATTATTAATTTAATTGGTTTTCAAATTACCTATCAGGCTAAAGAGTCTCTTGTGAATAATCTCATTATATAACACCAATGCTTTTACCCTGAATTTGACAGTCATCTAAAAAAAAAAAACACCTCTGTATGTACATAGCAGAAGAATCATAACACGGGGCTGAGGATTTATATGGTGGTCATCCAAACATTTAACCAAGCTACTGCTGGTTTATTAATTATTTTGGAACCATAGAGAATAAAAAAGAAAGGTACCATCATCTTTGTAGATCTGTTTTATAGTTGTCTTCATTTTTTTTTCTTTTCAATTAAGAAAAAAAATTGTTATAGTAAAATGTGAACACCTGTATTCCTGAAAATATGTTTCCTTTAATTCTTTCAAATTGCAAATATGTTTTATCCCCTTTTTCAAAATCGCTATACTGGAGATGTTTTAGTGGATAAAGGTTTATGAAAAAATGTGCTATTTCCTCAAAATCATTAAGATGCTATATTTGAATAAAAGAAGACAGTATCAGACACTACTGAAAAACACCCACTTAGCACTTTTACTGTTTATTATACATGTACAGATATGTATATTTAATTATCTTCTCCTACGGCACAGTCACGATGTTCTCAAACATGTTGCCCATGAAAGGTGTTTTTAAAAGGGCTGAATGGACAGTTTCTTCAGAAGTGGATGGCCCCTCTGCTTTCTTTAAGACTTCTGGCCCCAATCTGTCACATAAAGAAATATTTTCCCTGCCTGGATCTGCCTAGTCATTTTTCTTAAATAATCTAAGGTAGATAGAGCTCTAGTGTACATTTTCTATCTGTTTTCTTGGGCTCATAAGGTGAAAGTTATCCCATACAATTTGATTAGAAACACTTTATTTCAAGGTGGGATATTTTTCTCAAAGTCCCTCATAGATCCATCCTGGCAAATCTCCATGAATTGCAATATGAGGTTTTCCAGTGGTAATAATCCTGGAACCAATCCAAAGAACTCAGTTGGAAAGCTACTTGAGAATGCAATGGAGATCACAAAATAAGTTATTTTTCTAGCCTTCATCTTCAGTAGTCTTCAGGGTTATACATTTATGCTCTAGCCATCTTGTAGTCCATTTCATCCCAGGAAACCAGGAAGGAATGCATACACAAAACATTTACCCTGCCATTTGTTACTCTATTTTCTTTTGTCTTTTAATGCTCCTATAATCCTAGGGGTAGAGTTGGGCAACTGAATGGAGCTGAGTGTTTACTGGCTAGATGCCTTTCCTGTCACCAATGCAGAGCTCGCAGCAGATTATTACTCGCTGTGCCCAAAGAGAGAGAAATAACTGGTGCTACCTAGGATTGAGCTCACAGCCTCCTGATTGTGAGGTGAGAGCTCCACCTCTAGGTCACTATACCACTCCCATTTATTACGCTATCTTGTAGGGCAAACAGTTTGGGGCACTGGAGAATTCTCCCAGGCCATTCAAGGCTTTATCACTATCCATATATCTTTGCAGACATCATCTTCATAGGAACTTCCCCTTCTCTTGCAAGGGAAGAAGACACAGCTGTACTATTTTGGAGGCAAACAAAATCATGCCATATTGCAAGATGAGATTTTTTTCCCCAGGCACAGCAAGAAGACACCTTTGCTGGTTAAGGAAGATTCAGCTTGCTGGTTGATTGTTTCTCTTTTTCTTCTTAATGAGGCATTTAATATGTCTCTCTCTGCCCCAGGGCACAGTTAAATGGGTACTTTTGGGTAGCAGCAGCAAAGTGAATAGGCGGTAAGCGCAGTAATTTATTAGCTTTAGATGTTCCTAAAGGGCAATTAGCTTGGCATACAAATGTCCTAACCTGCTACCCTTTATCATGATGCTGGGGGTAATGGAGTTGCTTAAGTGATTGAGAATGGCAGAGCTACAACACAAACGAGTGGCAAATCCTAAGCCATTCCATGTCGGTGGTAACCCTCTTATTGATTCCAAATGAAGCAAACTGTGTCAGGATGTAAAGAAGAGCAGAAAAACAACCCCCTCTTCTAAATACAGAAATCAAATCCACATTTCAAAGCACAATTGCATTTTCCCGAAGGCATTTAATTAATAGAAATGAGTTTGGAGGAATCGAGCGATGAAAGCCCATGCCATGAACTGGATGAGATTATAACCCAGCCACAACAAACCCACAACCCTCCCACCCCTTGTGTTATCCTGATAAATATTAGGGATATTTTTTAAAGCATCCTTCCATAAATCACTCCAAGGGCATTACTTTTCTCCCCGTTTAAATGCTCATTAACTAGAGACAGCAGTTCAAAAACACAAGCTTCTCTTGTCTCGCACCTGTCACCAAAGACAGAACTCAAGAGCAAGAGACTGGCAGAACCAAGAAAGAGAGACAATGCCCCACCCTCCTGAATATGCAAAAGAAGACTCCAACAATTTGGCTGGCAGGCACAATACTACGGGGGACCTAGCCCGAAACAGCTGTGGCAGGAACCCAGCTGACAGCAGTCCAGCAAATGACTTGTACGATGCCTCTTGTAACAGCGGAAGACAGACACTGGTGTGTGTGACCTCGGTGTCTTTCTTCTGAGCATCTGCCAAGGGAGACTAGACTGTTTGCTCCTTCAGTAAATCTGAATTAAGCAAATGCAAGTGCGCCGTAGCCGTTCTCTGTAACCTTGCGGCGTGATTTCATACACACGCTGCTTTTCCTGGAAGCTCAGCTGTTTGCTGGAGAATGATCACCCAGACATTTAACATAAGCCATTTTTCTTAATTACGTGAAAACGAATCCTTGTTTCCAACTGTTTACAAATGGTTTATTATCTTTCCCACAATTAATTTGATTGTTTGTCCTTGCAGGCAAGAATAATAGTATGAATGATTTGCCAATAATAATCAATGAGAAGTATCTTGATAGAAGTTCCCAATTACTGCTCTACTGAATTCATTTTGCTGTGTTAAAATCAATCACTGAAAATCGATGAAGAGAGGAGCTGGTTTTATAAATGATCACCTTTTCAGCATGAAAACGAGCATCTCAAACAGCTTGGACATGACTGTCATCTTTTAATTGACTGTATCTGGGATGTGTTTTATAACAACTTATTATGGAGGCCTATTTAAAATCCAATCCAAACATGGCTTGTGTAAGGATTAGGGAAGGGAAAGCAAAATTTCTTCTTGCGATCAGCAAATACTGAAAGATTATTTGCTAGTGCTGGACAGGCTAATTTTCCTACTCCTTCCACCAGTTCTTATTATTCAATTTGATTTCACAGATTTAAGAGAAATTGCTTTCAAAAATTATATCAAAGGAAAAAAAAATATCTCCTGGATGGAATGCTGCACTCATCACTGTATAAAGTCAAGGTTTGTCCATTAATATTTTAGGTTTCATGGTGAAATTGCCTTTCAAGAGATCCTCAACTGGATTTTTTCAGTAACGGTGCTTCTACTAAGGAAAACTCTCCTCCTGGAAAAAATTGAAGAGGGTATTCATCTTATGTTTTCTGTCCACACACAGTTGTAATAATCTCCATTTACTATTTTAATTTGGGATGCATCTCTATCCAAACATAATAAAAGATCTATTTTCCCCCACAACAACCACCTTAACAGAATAACAGAGTTAGAAGGGACATTGAAGATTTTCTAGCCCAACACCCTGCTCAAGCAAGAAACACTCTACCATTTCGGACAAATGTTTGATATCTTCTTAAAAACCTCCAGTGTTGGAGCACCCACAACTTCTGGAGGCAAGTCATTCCACTGATGCTAATAAAATTCTTGGTTGTATAAACAGAGGTACAGAATCAAATCACTTGAAGTATTAGTACCGCTTTAGAAATCCTTAGTAAGACAACACCTGGAATACTGCATCCCGTTTTGGCACCACATTAAAAAAAAGAAATTGAGACTTTGAGAAAAGTGCAAAGAGTAACTAAGACAATTAAAGGCCTGGAGACAAAAACATATCAAGAACGGTTGCAGGAATTGAGTTTGGCTAGAGAAAAGAAGGGTTAGAGGTGACATGACAGCAGTATTCCAGTACTGAAGGGCTGCCACAAAGAAGAGGAGGTCAACTTATTTTCCAAAGCATCAGAAGGCAAGGCAAGAAACAATGGATGGAAACTAATCAAGGAGAGAAGCAACCTGGAATTAAGGAGAAACTTCCTAACAGTAAGGGCAATTAACCAGTGGGATAGCTTGCATTCAGAAGTTGTAGGTTCTCCATCATTGGAAAAGACTTGGTAGCCATCTGTCTGGAATGGTACAGGGTCTCTTGCTTGAGCTGCAGGTTGGACTAGAAGACCTCCAAGGTCCCTTCCAGCTCTATTCTGATTGAATTTGTTCTAACTGTCATGAAATCTCTTCCAAGTCCTAGGTTGGATCTCTCCTTGATTAGTTTCCACCCATTGCTTCTTGTCCTGCCTTTAGGTGCTTTGGAGAATAGGTTGTCCTTCTCTTCTTTGTGGCAGCCACTCAAATATTGAAACACTGTTATCATGTCACCCCTAGTCCTTCTTTTCATTAAACTAGACATATCTAATTCCTGCAATTGTTCTTCACATGTTTTAGCCTCCAGTCCCCTAATCATCTTTGTTGATCCTCTCTGCACTCTTTCTAGAGTCTAAACATCTTTTTTATATCATGGTAACTAAAACTGGGTGCAATATTCCAAGTGTGGAATATTATGCTTACCAAATGCATGCAACAACCAGTTGGCCAGCACGCATCTGCGTGCCAAAACCCGGAAGACCAACGGGTGATAGCTGGCATGCCCAGAGATATGGTTCTGCGTGCTACTTCTGCCACACATGCCACTGGTTTGCCATCACGGCTATAGGGTCTGCTGCTTAAGTAGGGAGTTGGACTAGAAGACTTCCAAGGTCCCTTCCAACTCTGTTATTCTGTTCCTCCTAATGTGGGAAGAAGGGATTTTCCGACCAACCTAGTATATGTCTATAAACAGATTTTTAGTATGCTCAAACAACAGACATAACAACCAAAGTGCAAGAAAACTTTCTAAAGAAAAAAGTGTCAAATTATCAAATGGCGCAACATTAAGATTAAATGATCAGCAGCAGCAATTTTTTTATCCACCACACAGAAAATATTTTGTTATCTGTACCTTTCTAATACCTTTATCTGGGTTTATATGACATGTAGGAATTACGGGTGGAAGAAGCATAAAAAGATTAACTGGACAGATTGCTCCTATAACTAACTCTCCCTGAAATGTTTGCAGGGAACAGAGCAGATATGAGTAGAATTTGTCCCTAAAGAGCACTCACTCGGAACTTGTAAAAGGACTTCTAGACCTAACTCCATAAAACTATGTGATTTGATAAATAATCACAAATGGCAAATTGCTTCTGATCGCTTCCTACTATGACCTGATACCACTGAAATGCACAGGTGTAATAAAAAGCACAAAGGAGAACTTTAATCTAGGAAAGAGGTGATATTTTTTCTATTATTCTCCAGTTCTATAGATCCATAGAAAATAATGGTGTATGTGTTTTGAAATGTGTCTATTAGGCTAGAAAATGTCAAAAGTGAACTGGGATTATAAAATCCTGAAGAGAGAGGGTTGGGGGTAGAAAGGGCTTCTTCATCATTATTTATGAAACTGGATTTCTTAACAGCTGGTCTACATTTTAAGCATTTTAAGAATTACACTAATCTCCTTAGACAAACTTTGGGCAAGAATGCTCATGACATGGCTCCAAAAGAAAACATGACAGCTAATCCAAAAACGTTATCTATTGCTGCAAATATTCTTCTTCGGTAAATTAAATAAAGATAACACTTGCAATCCTAAGAAGAATACATTCTTAACCATATTTACAATATCCTTGGTTGGTTCTTTTTTAACACTCCTTCTACATTGATTTATAATAGTACTGGGATGAAATCAAGAAAAGGGAAGCCTGCCCATGCTTTATGCTTTCATGGTTTCAGGGAGGTAGAAAAGCTTGCTTGTGCAAAATTCCCAAGGATATTATGTGTATTCAGCCAAACACGGAATGCTTCCCATCTCATAAAACTTTATTTAGTGCATGAAGGCCAAGGGATGCGTTCACTATTTCTATGTTTTATTCTTGGAATCTATACTGAACTAAGTATAGATTTAAATTTATGAACTAAGTTGCTGTACATACTGATAACACTGAATCCCAGAATACCTGAGTAAAAATGGTCCAAATTCTGATTCCAAAAGAATCTTTAAGGTATCGAGCTAACTCACATCTGTTCTCTTTCCCAAACTTATTGTCTGAGGATAATTAGAGAATGGCAACATTCCTGGCAGCAAAACGTCTCAAGTTTTAAAACTTATTAGCCAACCTATGCTTTATTTCCTTACCTAAACAGAGAAAGCAGAATGACCAAAAAAACAGTGGGAGCAGGAATAACTTCTTGCTGGCTTTCCTACTGAGTTTCTTTGTGGGAATCTGACAAGGAGCATAAAAAATCTCCCCTCCCTTTCCCTTCCCTTAGGTAGTTAAGTGCTTGCGGCTGGGTAGGGGAGTGAGTGAGGGATTGAGCGATTGTCTGGGAAACTGTCACAGAAGAATGAAAATGAAGATCATGTGAACGTATCAACAGCATAGACAGTAGCACTGAAATAGTCAAAACTTTCCCAATTTTCATTCCCTTGGGAGTCATGGGTCCCAAGTTTTGCCACATTCCGTAAGTTAGCCCTTTTGGAATATCTTGTTTCAAAAATTGTTGCCCTATGACGCACTGTTTTGCCCAGTTAAAGATCATGACAATGTGAGTTTTAGTACTAGATAGATACACACCACTAAATTAAATTTAGAACAAATTCATTACTTTTGCAATAAGCCAGAGGAAATGGGATTTCCAACACTTCTTGGCTCAAAACACTGAAGATTCCTTAATAGTATTTCTTGGTGTGAATACATATTCTTGAGAATGATGAGATTTCTAGCTTTTAATGTGGAAAACATATTTATGGGTAAGATAAAAGGAAGCAAGTGAACTGGTGAGATCTACATTAGTTGGGTCTGGCTCTGTTAATTTTGACTTATCTAAAATGACCTGCACTACCACATTGTAATAGGGTTCTGAACTGAGCTTGCTCATCACTTAATTATAACTCTGATCTCTGTTGTAAGTTGCAATTGCAGATACACGGAAAATGCAAAGGCCTAGCTAAATGTGACGATGAAATTTATGACTGATTTTGTTAATTTCCCCAAAGATACTGAATAGAAACTCTTATGGGAAGTATTTTAATTAAGAAACATAGCAGTGGAAAATGGCATTGATCCAATCTGAAGTATTCTCCTCCTCCTCTTTGCTAATATTTAAGAATTTGGACATTTGAGCTGGAGACTCCAGGGTGTCATCTAATTAGATCCCAGTAGACAGCTTTCATGTTTTTCAACTGTGCTTTTGGGGAGGGGAAGGAGAGAATCATTGCATTATTTTCACTGAAAAGGAATCTTAGAAATGTGTGCAACTTCTACATTTATCAATGACTTTGGCAACAGGTTTAGCAAACAGAACTCAAAATGAATTGCTCATTATGAACATTTATTAACAACTGAAATACTGAAATAAGGTAGGGAATCCCCACTAAACATGACTTCTGGAATTCTTGCTAATACCTTTGACTAGCAGTAGCCATGTGTTTTCATTCGTGGAATGAAATATCATGGAATGTTTCCATTTTCTCTCTCTCTGCTCTCTCTGTCTCTCTCCCTCCCTCCCTTTTCCTCTTCCATTGAACAGGGCAAAAATATGTTCTATCTCATTCATTTGTGGAATGTAGTATCATGGAATGTTTCCATTCATCCCCCCCCCCAACCCACTGTCTCTCTTTCCCTCTTCCTCTCCTTCTCCTTTTCCCTCTGATCAGGGAAAAATATGTGCTATCTCTGCTTTTGTATGTGTGTTTTTCTTCTCTCCCTTAGTTTTGTGGCTGGTTGAATGTTTTTGTGTACAGTAAGTGTGCATTGGGGAGCCCAGAGCAGGATGCCTATGCTCCAGTTTGGGTCCTGTGACTACAACAGGGAGGGATGGAGAGGCTTTAGAGTGGAATAGTCAACAACATTCCTGCCCAGAGGCCTCTCACAGAGGACTGCATTTGGGAGTAACATTTTAGCCCTCAAAACAGGTCCAGATCATTTTAGAATTTAATGTTTCTTTCAGCAACTTTTCCCTCGCAATTAATTTATCCTGCTGATGGACAGACAGCAGAATCCCAAGCGCTTTGCGTAGTTTCTTTTCAATATTACTCTAAATTAGAAATAATAAATGGCAACAGTTTAGTTGATTCTCTTCCCCCAGAAATGATAATCCCATGTTCTCCATGTGAGATTATTTTCGTGATGTGAAATTTACTGGCTGACGGTTTGAGTTTCACCTACCCTACGTGGAATTTGATACAACTTAGATAGTAATCCTTGATGAGTTCCAAAAAATAATAATACAGAAAGTGTATGTGTGTATGTGTGTGTATTTGTGCGTAAGAGATTACCTGGTTAGAAAGCCACCAAATGATTAAAACAGCTTGTTCAACTGTTTGGTATCCATTGTATAAAAAAAAAACTATAATGAATTGGATGCACTTTAATAGATACACTAATGCTTCAATAATGTGTTAAAAATTTCTAAACAGGAGAAATGAAGAGTAAGACTGTACTTGCTGTGTTGTGAGCAAGCAGCGCTGTTTCAGACTATTTTTTAAGATGCTGACATGTTCAGCAATGTTTAAATATCTGCTTGCTGATGTTAGTATGATTTCTACAACTAATTCTTCATATGACCTTTATAACTCACGATTACACAGGGTGGGACATGCTTGTTGAGCTTGTAATTTATTGAAATACTTGCATGTGGCAGCAGGAAGATGAGGTTTAATAAGCTATTCAAAATGAAATGTGTAAGTGGAATCCATCAATGCAGAAAACACTGCATCAGGGAAGGAATTAGACTGGCTTTACTGTAAGAGCATAACCAACCATTGATAGCAAGCTGTATACAGGTGTAAATGCTCTGTAGTCAATTTAATAAGCTCCTTATAACATGAACTCCATTAAAAATTTAATAATGGCAATAATTTCTGGAACCCCCTTTCCTTCCACTGGACTTTTAATCATTGAAGAAGAATCTAGTTTACTTAAAAATAAGACAATTTGAGAAAGTTTGCAGGTAGTCCTTGACTTATGACCTTAACTGGGACTGGAAATCTTGGTCATATATTGTTATAATTGTAAATTGAGGCACCCGTGTGACTGGAAGTAATTTTCTGGGCTTTTTCACAGCGGTTGTTAAGAAAACATGATGGTCATTAAACAAACACCACAGTTGTTAAGTGAATGCATTCATCTGAATGGGAGTTTTTTTGTCTAGAAACTGGCAAAACATTCTGGAAACTACCAAAAACATAGTGATTCACAGTCATGTGACCATAGGACACCTCAACCAATTGTAAAATTGTTCTGCTTGACATGACCATAGTAGAATGTAGAGTAACCATTTACATGACCAGGGTGCTTTTTAAAAAAGCACTCATTCTGGGGCCATTGTAGCTTTGAACATCTGTAAAACAACTGGTTGTAAGTTGAGAACTACTATACTTGTACGAAGCTCTCAACATAAACATAAAAATGTAACAACACATAAATGGATGTAAGAGCTGCAGTGGCCCAGTGGTTAGGGTGCAGTACAGCAGGCTACTTCTGCTGACTGCCGACTGCATGCAATTTGGCAGTTCAAATCTCACCAGGCTCCAGGTTATCTCAGCCTTCCATCCTTTCGAGGTCGGTGAAATGAAGACCCAGATTGTTGGGGGCAATATGCTGACTCGCTTAGAGAGGGCTGTAAAGCACTGTGAAGCGGTATATAACTCTAAGTGCTATTGCTATTGCTATCTCAGGGACACAGCATTCTAATGCTTTGTCAATCATAACAAAACATGTATTTGTCAAGTACTATAGCATTAACCAAATGCTTTGTCGGTCGTAATAAACAATTCATTACAAGTCAGTCCTCCAATGGAATGAATGGGATTGTTCTTTGAGTGGCTCCTGTTTATTTCAGTAAAACTGAATGGAAACTCACACAGAAATATGTTTTACTGAAATAAACAAGAGCTGCTTTTATTTCATTATTCCAATCTTATACATTTGTATAATAGTATCCCACATTAATTTGCTTCGTTATTGCACCATACACTCTTTTTTTTCCCTACCTAGAGGCACTCCAGTTAAAAATGAAAATTGAAATCATGATTAATCCAACTCAAAAGAGTGGGATAAAGAAGAAAACACTGACTTGTTTTTAAAAGTGGAGTGTTGGGAAGGGTAGGGTAAGGACAGCTCTTAAAGAGAGAGAGAAAGCAGCCCTGTGCATGGACTGGAAATTGTGGGAGTTAAGAAAATAACCACTTTATTTTATTTACATGTATTAAATTATATTGTATTTTATCCTATAACTATTGTATTTTACCTTACTCTTATTTTGAATTGTCTGTATAAGATTTTATTGGCAATATGTGTTTGAACCTTGTACTTTGATATGGCCTATAGGCTAATCAATAAAGCTAACAAATCATACTAACCATTAAACAGTCAAACATTTGGAATCCACTTATCTATTGACATATAAAGCTTTTTTTATGGGTTGGAAAAGGGCCTCCATGGCTTGTAAAACCCCTTTTGCTTCTGTGATTTTGAAATGGGTAGTTAATTGTGTGCTAATTGCCTGATGCTGTAAAGGTTTTCTCACAGGCAAGTATCTTCAAAGAACTGGTGGACGGATCTTGGCAATACATTTAAACAACTTCAATTTTAATAAAATACTTGAGTCCTTACATTTAAACGATCAGTGGTCTCAACCCTGAATCCTGCAATGGTTAGGCTACTTTCCCTCCTGATCAAGGAAAGAGGAAAAAGTCAAAATAACAACGTTTTTTGTCCTCTTGGGGGCCACTGTGACAATGAACTACAGTTAAGGGAAGGAGAAGAAATGTTTTCTGATGAAATCTGCCTGCCTCTCGAAGTGCTATTATTCAGTTTTGATGCTTCTGTTACAGGTAGCCCTCGACCTACAATTCGTTTAGTGACCATTTGAAGTTACAAAGGCACTGAAAAAAGCGACTTAGGACTCTTTTTCACACTGATGACCATTGCAGGATCCCCGTGGTCATATGATCAACATTTGGATGCTTGGAAAACTGGCATGTATTTAGGACGGTTGCAGTGTCCTGGGGTCATATGATCATCTTTTGCAACCCTCTGACAAGCAAAGTCAATGGGGAAGCAAGATTCACTTAAGAAATGTGTTACTAACGTAATAGCCATGGTGATTCACCTAACAACTGCATCAAGAAAGGTCGTAAAATGTGGCAAAATTAACTTAACAGTTGTCTTGTTTAGCCACAGACATTTTGGGCTCAATTGTGGTGATAAGCCAAGGACTGCCAGTACTTAAAATTAGGGTATGTTTAGAACATTTGTGTCCAACTGATTAGTCAGTATTTGCTTTGACCTTTTTTTAAAAGATGGGGAGAGTAGATGATAGTGGGAGTTAAGAAAATAACCACTTAAGGGTCAGATAAGTGTAGAAAGTGTTGCTGATCCACAATAAGGAGCATTATTATTATTTTTCTTTCATCCCGTCTTGCCTTACACATTTACATAATTAAATGAATGGTTTTCAAATGCTCTTGAATTAGCTACTCTAAATCTTAACATTTGATGCAAACAAGGAGGTCACTCAGATGAAATATTGGGAGTTATCACTTCTTGTAAGCAAAAACAAAAACAAAAAACAACAAAACCCAAAGCCCTGATAGCAGATACAATAAATCTCAGATAATTATTTCTGGGAGTTGTGGCCCAACTTGCATATTAACTCAGTTTAAGAGTGCTTTGATAAATTCAAGTGAAGTCAATTAATTACATTTCCAAGTCAGATGAATAGAGAGTCAAGACATCACAGGTATTGCCACAGTTCTTCAACGCTGAATATTTAACAGGAGATGATATTTTCTCTGCTGTCTGTGCAGAAGGAGAAAAATCAAGTAATGATGTGTGAATCTACTATTGTAAGTGGAATTCATATGAAGTCTCTGAAGAGAAAAGTGCTTCAGTTTAATTTCCTCATGTTTATTGAAACAGGCAAGACATAGTCTTGATGCAAGAATTCCCAAAATGAACCTTAGGTAAGAAGAAATGGAATATATAACTGGTTTATAAATCATATAAATAACACTTTATGTTCTATAGTATTTGGGTAGTCCTTGAGTTAGTATTATAGATTGCCCATCACGGTTGTTTCTCGTGACAGTGTTTTGACCATTTTTTTCCCTGCAGAAGGTTGCTGAAAACCAGGAATAAATGCAGGTGTTTTATTTTGGCAAAACTGTTATGTGATTGTGGGATGCTGCAAACAACTGTAAATGTGGATTGGTTTCCAAGTGCCCAAAACGTCATCGTGTGATTATGGGGGAGCCTGGCTATTGGAACTTTGAATCTGCTAAGCGAGTAGCCTAGGACAAGGATTAATGTGCATGTGCGAAGAATCAGAATGGCGGCCAGGGCTCCTTCATCTTAGAACGATCTGACGAAAAAGCGCTGGGAGCCCTTGGAATCGGCTTTTTACCTCCCTTGCTGGGGTCCCCCGGGATGACGGAGATTCGGGGGACGTGTGCAGGCCAGAAATTGAGGGAGGCCGATGCCTTCCGTCGATCTGGGGCCTCGGATTCTCCGGCGTGGCTGGGCGTTCTCGGCGGCAGCTCCATGGTGGCGGCGGAAGCGGAGGCGACTGAGGGCGTTTTGCGGTGACTTCAGCAGCTGTGGGTTTTTTTAACCCTTTCCTTGCAATTGCTGAAGCTTGGTGAGCAGCTTGGTGAGCCTGGGGAGTTTACAGTGACTGTGTTAACTGGCTATTGCCATCTTTTGGATTCGGGAAATTCGAACGGGGGTTCTACTCGGACTAGGCGAATCGGGCAGCTGACTGTGTGTGCCGTGGCCGGAGCCTCTTCCGGATGCCCACCCCTCCATATCTAGCTCAGCTGCTTCAGCGATGCTACTGCCTCCAACAGCGCTGCTCCCTTCACCAACGCTGTCTCCTCTACCAACACTGCCTCTGGTATTATCATTGCTCTTCCCAGCAACATAGCCCCCTCCACCAGTACTGTTTCTTTCACCAACACTGCCTCCTTATCCAACGCTGCCTTTTCTACCAAAGCTGCCTTTTCTACCAACATTGGTTTCCTGCCACTCTGGACTTTGACTATCTGACTTCCCTCACCCATATATTTAGGGCCTGTGACCCTGTTTTTCTTAGCCCTGACTGTTACCATCATTATTATTTCCTACGGCCCGTGGACTGTCAATATTGCCATCGTCATTACTCTCCATTACACCCCTTGGACTGCTACCTATCCCTGGTATTTCAGGGACATCAGAGACATTATTCAATCTGTTCCCTACTTCTGCAACCGTCATCTATTTCACTGGATTGGACTTTTTTGTACATCTACTTTTTTTATACACCCGCCTACGAACTTCGCACAGTTGCGTAATTTTTAACTGGCATGGTGAGTGTATGGGACTGTATGTGATTGAGTGAATGATCCCACTTTTTTATTACCGATTACTGTTGTATTTTCTGTGTTTTAATTATTATGTGGGGACTGCCTGAGTGAACAAATGAGTGTGTTTGATTCGGAGGGCCTGTCGAGGAACGTGGGAGCCATAGGGGTGGTTGAGGGAACCATGGACACGGGAGTGGGCCGAAGCATTACGGTCGTAACAGGGAGGGGCAGATATGGCGGGGACTTTAGGGCTGGCCATTACCGGGGAAGGAGGGCTCGCTACGTCACAGAGATCCCTCCTTCCGGCCCTATGAGTCCCACTCCAAGGCCAGATGGCGCGAGTAATCAGGACCCTGGTCTCAGGCTGTTGTCGCTAAATGCCAGGTCTGTAGTTCACAAGGCTCCCCTTGTCCGGGGCTTAATTTTAGACGAGAGGGCAGACCTGGCATGTATCACTGAAACCTGGCTGGGCCCGGAGGGAGGAGTCCCCCTCGTAGAGATGTGCCCAGAAGGATTTCAGGTGCTCCATCAGCCGAGAGCCCAGGGAAGGGGTGGAGGTGTGGCTATTGTTATCCAAGAGTCTCTAGTACCTCGTAGGATCCCTGCTCTGGAGCTTGTCGGGTTTGAGTCCCTACTAGTGAAGTTGGACCTCAAGGGTCAAGTGGGTTTGCTGTTAACGTACCTGCCTCCCAACAGCATTGCAGCAGTCCTCCCCTCACTCCTCGAGTTGGTAGCCGAGCTGGCAATTGAGTTCCCCAGGCTTATGGTTCTGGGGGATTTCAATTTGCCTTCGCTCGGTGAACACTCTGATGGAGCGCAGGAGTTCATGGCTTCCATGACAGCCATGGGCTTGACCCAGGTAATTCGGGGCCCGACCCACTCAACGGGTCACACGCTCGACCTCGTATTTCTTTCGGAGCAGTGGACTTGTGATCTTGGTCTGAGGGGCAGTGAGATCATACCCCTGTCGTGGTCAGACCACTGCCTACTGAGGCTTGACTTTCGGAGACCAAACCTCCACTGTAGGGAGGAGGAACCGACCAGGTGGTTCCGCCCCAGGCAACTTATGGACCCCTTGAGGTTCCAGTCGGAGCTTGGGGTTATTCCTGATACTCTCGCCCACAGTCCGGTGGAGACTCTGGTTGCTGCCTGGAACTCGGCAGCGTCAGAGTCTCTTGACCGGATTGCGCCACTACGGCCGCTCCGAGGCAGTGGATCCAGGAGACCTCCTTGGTTCATCGAGGAACTCCGGGACAGAAAGCGCCGGAAGAGACGCCTAGAGCACCTATGGAGGTCCAACAAATCCGAATCGAGCCGAGCACTTCTAACATCGTGCATCAAGGAATACATCAGGGCAATTAGGACAGCAAAAAGAGCTTATATTGCCACCTTGATTGCCTCCGCTGAGTCGCGCCCAGCCGCCCTGTTTAGGATAACCCGTTCCCTCCTAAATAGGAAGGACACGGGGGATCCCCTGCAAGGTAGAGCTGAGGACTACGTCCAGTTTTTAGCGGACAAAGTTGCTCGGTTTCGGTCGGAGTTGGACTCCGATTTTGCAGATCCAGCCGAGGCACAAGGGGATAATCTGGTAGACCACCCCTGGGTTGAGTTTCAAGATGTTGCCCCTGGGGACGTGGACAAGGCCATGAGAGCTGTGAGTGCCTCCACATGTGTACTGGACCTGTGCCCCTCCTGGCTGGTTGCTAACAGCAGGGAGGTGACACAGGGCTGGATCCAGGCGGTTGTTACCGCCTCCCTTCGGGAGGGGGTCTTTCCCCCCGCACTTAAAAAGGCGGTGGTGAGACCTCTCCTGAAGAAACCATCCTTGGATCCAGCCGTTCTTAACAATTACCGTCCAGTCTCCAACCTCCCCTTTGTGGGGAAGGTTGTTGAGAAGGTGGTGGCCTTTCAGCTCCAGCGGTCCTTGGAGGAAGCTAGCTATCTCGACCCATTCCAGTCCGGCTTCAGGCCTGGCTACAGCACAGAAACCGCTTTGGTCGCATTGACCAATGACCTCTGGAGAGCCAGGGATGGAGGCTTTGCCTCCATCCTGGTTCTCCTTGACCTCTCAGCGGCTTTCGATACCATCGACCATGGTATCCTTCTGCGATGACTGCGGGAGGTGGGGGTGGGAGGCACTGTTTTGCAGTGGTTCTCCTCTTACCTCTCGGACAGGTCGCAGTCGGTGTTAGTTGGAGGGCAGAGATCGACCCCTAGGCCCCTAAGATATGGGGTGCCGCAGGGTTCGGTCCTGTCCCCCCTACTTTTTAACATCTACATGAAACCGCTGGGTGAGATCATTCGGTGGCACGGGATAAAATACCACCAGTATGCGGATGATACGCAGCTGTATCTGTCCGCCCCGTGCCAACTCAATGAAGCGGTGGACGTGATGAACCAGGGACTTGAAGCTGTTAGGGACTGGATGAGGGCTAACAAACTCGTGCTCAACCCAGATAAGACCGAGTGGCTGTTGTGTTTCCCTCCCACCAATTCGGCACGTATTCCACCTCTCAGGCTGGGGGGTCAAACACTATACCCCTCAGACAGGGTCTGCAACTTGGGAGTCCTCCTGGATCCACAGCTGACTTTCGAACATCATCTGTCAGCTGTGACCAGGGGGGCATTTGCCCAGGTTCGCCTGGTGCACCAGTTGCGCCCCTACCTGAACCGGGAGGCTCTCACAACAGTCACCCGGGCCCTTGTGACCTCTAGGCTGGAGTACTGCAATGTGCTCTACATGGGGCTGCCCTTGAAGAGTATTCGGCGACTTCAGCTAGTCCAGAATGCGGCTGCGTGAGCAATTGTGGGTGCACCCCGCTTCACCCACATAACACCTATCCTCCGCGAGCTGCACTGGCTACCTGTCGATCTCCGGGTGCGCTTCAAGGTGCTACTTGTCACCCATAAAGCCCTACATGGTAGTGGATCTGGGTACTTGAGAGACCGCCTACTGCCAATTACCTCCACGCAACCTATTAGATCTCATCGATTAGGCCTCCTCCGAGTTCTATCTGCCGGTCAATGCCGACTGGCAACTACGCGGAGGAGAGCCTTCTTGGTGGTAGCTCCGACCCTATGGAACGATCTCCCCATGGAGATTCGTACCCTCACCACCCTCCAGACCTTCCGCACAGCCCTCAGAATCTGGCTATCCCGTCAGGCCTGGGGCTAAGACTGTAACCCGCCCGAATGGTATGAATGTTGTGTTTTTTAATTATGTATTGTCTTATATGTTAAAAGTTTGTCTCCCCCCTCCCCTTTTGGTTGTGAGCCGCCCTGAGTCCCCCCAGGGAAAAGGGCAGCATACAAATAAACTTCAAATCAAATCAAATCAAATTACCTATATGTCTTCTGTTTATACAAGGTAAAGGTTTCTCTCACACACATGTGCTAGTCGTTCCCAGCTCTAGGGGGCAGTGCTATCTCCGTTTCAAAGCTGAAGAGCCAAAGCTGTCCGAAGACGTCTCTGTGGTCATGTGACTGGCATGACTAAATGCCAAAGGTGTATGGAACGCTATTACCTTCCCACCAAAGGTGGTTCCTATTTTTCTACTTGCATTTTTACATGCTTTTGAACTGCTAGGTTGGTAGAAGCTGGGAGTCACTCCATTATGCAGAGCTAGGGATTCAAACTTTTTGATCAATAAGCTCAGCGTCTTAGCCACATAGACATAAATACATAAATGTAGATAAAGTGAATGTCACAGAAAAAGGTATTTTTTTCCGTTCACATATGCAAATCAGATATAAGTCTCAACCGTTAAATAGAATTACCTTTCTTTTCTGTTTTAAACTTACTAAAGAAACTTCATGTTTCACATTATGGATAAAACAGTTTTAACTGGGTATTACAGTTCCAAAAATGGATTCCTAACAAATATTTGCTGGTTTCCTATTTCTAACAAGCCTTGGTAGAATCTCTAGTGCAACTTCACACCACTAGCAAGGCTGATAAAAACTAATTTTCACATCTGCAGATTCCCTAATACTTCATCCAGGCTGAAATCGAGAGAGGTATGGATTGAAGCCTTGCTATATTTGCTATAAATAAACTTTCTGAAAAAGTTTTTTTTTTTGAAATTTTGAAAGCTAGCAAACTGTTTAGTAAACTTTGTGTTAAACTAATAAAGATATTCTATCATATAGATTTTGTATTCTCAGATAAAAAGAATCCTATATAACTAAGAAAAAAATCATTTTCAAGAATGTGGCAAACAGGCCTATTGAAACAAATTCTCTTTCTCTTTTCTCTCTCTCTCTCTCTCTCACACACACACACACACAGACACAGACACACAGACACAAACACACACACACCCCTTATCCAGCTTAAATTTTTACACCGTCTACAGTTTACTATTGACTCCAATGATCATTGGCTAGTAAAATATAGCTCAACAAAATAGAAGAAAAGCAACACCATTAACTAAAAATGAGAATAAAATAAAAAATAGAATTGTTAAGGCACTAGAGAGAAAAGTAATTATGAACCTGTTAGTCTGGTGTAGTGGGATTGATTTGAATTGTACACATTTTTGCCTCTGGGGGGTCCTTGGTTCTCTCTGGGAATAGTTGTTTTCTTGCTGTTTTATTACCCAAAACTAGTTAGATTTCATGAGGAGCACTGATGATGTTACCTAATTTGGGTAATGAAACATCTGCAATGAAACAACCAAGCTCAGAGAACACCAAGGACCACTCATTTTAATCCTGAGCTATGAATATTCTCCTTTATTTTGCCTCTCGCCTTGGACCTCAGATACAAAGATTGTATGTTATTAATATCTTAGCCATGCACCAGCAGTGCATCTAGTTATTTGAAAAAAAATGTATATGGCCATCTGTATTACCTTAATCAACCCTAGACAGACAATAAACACACACATAATAAAAGTAAAAGGTACAGGGGATTCCCAAACCCAGTCACTGTATCTTGCTAGGATTAAGTTGCAGATAGTCCTCACTATCTATACCAGGGGTAAGTAAGCACTTGTTTAGTTTGGGGGTGAATATATACTAGTGATATTGAACCTCATGCTAGTGGGTGTTCCGACCTAGGCTTCCCCAAACCATGAAGCAGACTCTTTGTCCTGACAAAAAACCCCTTTTATTAAGTTACTGTGAATTACTCTCATTCATATACAGCAAACTCTTTCAAGGGGGAATTTACAGTCACAGACCTTATCTGTCTTGGACAGCTGCCAGGCCGATATCTTTAAAACTTGGCAGGGAGTCACGAACCAATTAAGCGAACTAATTGTCTCCTGCAAACTCTACTCCCCTTTCACTCCTCTTTTATTCCTATGGGAGGGGCCATTCACCATCCACCTGTGGCTTTACTCCTAAGTCAACCCTTGTTCCTTAGCTGTTCCCTTCATCTGGCAGCTTTGCGCATGGGCACACTGGGAACAGCCTCCAGCTGTTCGTTTGCCTCACTGATGTCTGACACTGAAGGCAGCCGATAACTGTCAGATGGCCAGGCCCCATCTCTGCCTCCAACACAGAGCCTCATCAGAACCCTCCCCAGACTCCAGGACTGGCCCATGTTCCTCCCCAACCTCCTCATTGTCCAAATCTGCTGCCAGCTCTGCTGGTCTCTGGCAGACTACAACAGCGGGTGACTTCATCCACCAGCTTCATCCAAATGTTAAATAGAAGAGGAGAGAGAGCCAAACCCTGATGCAGGGGTTGCCTAAGATAGATCTCTTCTCCCCTCCAACACCGATTGGAACTGGGCAAGGAGAAAGGAAGTGAACCACTGGAGAACCATGCTCCCAACTTTCAACCTTACCTGGGGACAGCATTCCTGCACTTATGTCCTACTGCACCATCCATCCTCTGACTTTCCTTCACTCACACTTTGCTGTACCATCTCCCAGTCTTTTTATGTCTTTGTTCTGCCACACCGTCCATTCCCTGGTCTTTCTGTACTCAGGCACCATCCATGCAACCTGTGTTCATGTGCTTGCACACAACTGCACTGGGCCTCCTAGGGCATCTCTCAGCCTCCCCTCTACATCTCCACAGTACCCCCCCCATGGGTACCCCTGCAATCCTTATTTGGGACTCCTGCCACTTCTTTAAAATCCCACCTATCTTGGGGTTACCATTGCCATTGCTAAGCAATGTGATCATATGACATTGTGCTTTATAATGTCATCGCTTAGTGATAGCAATTCTGGTAGTCTTGGTTACCATTGTAACTCAAGAATGATCTGTAGTAGGATGGTTTGAGTTTAGATTTAGTATGACAGCAATTAAACTAAGAATATCATTCTATAGTCTTATTGTTTTGCTTGTGAAAGAATATAACCGAATAATGGTAAAAAAGAATCCGTAGGACAGATATTTTTTAAAAGAACTAAGTGGATTGTTATGCTGATAGCAACCATACCATGAAAAATAATTTGCAGAATTTTGCATATGGCAGTGCATTTAAATATTTTTAGAAGCCAGGCTTATTGAATCTGTATTGGTTCACAGTCTTAGTATGAAAACAACATAGCTATTCAAAATGATTTGCTTATAATAATGTCAGTAGAATGATGGCAATATGACAATGACAGATAATAGCATCTATGAAGGACTGTTTCCTCGGGAAGATTCTTTTTCAAATATGAATGCAAACTCTTCACATTAAATCTTAAGATCAGGATCAATTATGAATTTCAGGAGGCATTAATAGGGTTCTATATTTGGCTGTCAATTGTTAGTAGCATGTATTGAGGATATTTTCATTTTACAGAGAGAAAATACATGGGCATTCATAATAAAGAAATCTCTTTACAATCTCATACATTGCTTGCATCTGGGAGTATCACACCTTGGGAACTACCAGGTGCATGACATGCCTCAAATGTTTTCATGCAATTGGGGTTTTGGACATGTTACAAGAAAAGGCATTTGGTTTAAACATTGCTGCCACTGAATCTTCAGAAAGGGCTTGGTTCTCAGCTTATTCATTTACTGCATATAGACACTGAGAATAGAAGATCACTATAGCAATCAAATAGGATGGGTGGAAATGTATATGGTCACCATCCCATCATGATGATTCTGGGCAGCTAACAACACTAGAAAAGCAACAGAAAAAACTCTACAATGCTATATATTAAATTGGTAGCCAAGATCAAATCAAAAACACCACAATGCTTTATATGAAATTGGTAGCCAGGATCAAACCACAAACTCTTTGCAACAGAGCTATCACAGTGATTCTGCCACATGTTCTGAACCCCATGCCCATAATACAACCACGTGTTTAGAGGGATGATGTCCCAAAGAGCAGGCACTATGACAGAAAAAGCTCACTTCCTGGCTCCTCTAGAATGGCATCGTTTAGAAGATAGGACCCATAGCATGCCTCTTCTGCTGGATCCGATGGGATGGATAGATACAACAGGGGAAAGATACTTCCTCAGGTAACCTGATTCCATTCCATGAAATGTTTTATAAATATAATTGAAACCACCTTGAACTGAACCTGGAAGCCTATTGGCAACTGATCCAGCTCATGAAGAAGACGCTTAACATGTGCTGAATGTGAAGCACTCATAATTACCTGCTCCCCTAATTTTAAGCTACTGTAATTAAATTGCTAGGAACAGCTGCAATACTCTAAAGCCACAGCTGGCCTAGAGGTGGAGCTCTTGCATCACAATCAGGAGATTGTGAGTTCGATCCTAGGTGAAGGCAGATGTAGGGTTTCCTGCTTGAGCAGGGGGTAGGACTAGATGACCTGCAAGATGCCTTCCAACTCTGTTAATCTGTTACTCTGCTCTTCAAGGGTAGACCCATATCAAGCAAATGGCAGTACTGGTACTATAAGTGATAATTTAAGAAATGCATATTTTTGTGTGTGTGTGTGTTCAAAAGTTTTATTTCTTTTAAAACAAACATTTCATCATTCCTCAATCAGTAAGACATTGAAGTACAATTTTTTGTATGTCAAAATAATTCTAGTTTACCATCAAATTCTTGTCTAGCCTAATGCATACCCCTCCCTCCCTCCACCCTCCACCCTCCTCCCCCCCCCCCGACTTCCCAGAACCCGTACACGGTATGGATTTTTAACAAACACAGTCTAAAATCTATTGAAAAAAAAGAAATAAAGAAATTAATGACATTCTACATTGACTTTAGCTTCTTCTTGCTGAACTAACTTTAAACAATTTAAATCATTTCTGATCTTAAGCATAGGCTAACTGGAATTTCTTGGTCCCGTATTTATTTTGTATATAGTCAATCCATTTTTTCCAGTCTCGTTTATATCTCTCATTTGAGTGATCTTTAATATATGCCGATATTTTAGCCATCTCGGCTAAGTTTGTAACTTTCATAAATGCATATTTATTGAAAAACAAAAGTCATACATTGCTTCACTAGAGAAAGAGCTTACTATCAATCCATTTAGCATATATTGGGTTCCAGAAAAAACATACATTTCTTAGTCCCTTCTTTTTATGGCATTATGGATCTAAGCATATCACGGGTAATGCTGTTAATATATAAAAATAGCAAGTATTTGAACTAAAATACCTCTGGGCATTGACTCCAGTGACTCCATTCAGATACCACACATTCATTAGGACAATAGAGGATACATTTCTGTTTTTCCAAAGGAACTTTGGACTGATTACAAAGCACAAGAGGTACAGGTTCACCATCTCCACCTTCAGTGGTGTTTATACATCTGTAGGATGATAAGAACATCATCTGCAAGGCATTCCACAATGAAAAACAAATAAATAATACAGTAAATAAGGTCAACCCTCCGAATCGAGCTCAACATCTGGTGAATTCTTAGACATGTCTTTGCAATTATCTAGACAGCAGAATAAAAATGGGTTTTCACTGGTTTCTTCTGGGACTCCCCCCACCCCATTTTGTGATCTTACCTCTGATAGGCTTTCAATTAAGGTTTTTTTTACTTTTCAGAAATATTTTATGTTTGTTATATATGTCACATATGATTATTCATTGCAGTGAATAACTAGTAATTATTTAATCAGTTGATTATATCTGAATATTTATGTCATGCTAGTGCTGCTGAGGAGAGCTGAAAGAATATGTAGAGATTGTGTAGAAATACTGCAATTAAGTAAAATGCTGTTCATGAAACCAAAGATATGATTACAGCCCATATGACAGAATTTTCATCCTAAAGATTAAGTTTATTTTCATGCAAATATGAAACATGAAACAGACTACTCTAGACACCTTTGCATTGTGATAAAATTAAGACAGTTTTATAAAGATGTTCCAAAGACAACTGTTATATTTTCTTAGCTTGCTTGTTTTTAAATTTATTTTGTGGTAATTTTTTATTGCTTTATTTTTTATTTTTTTAGATTTTTTTAATTGTTTTAGAATTTTAGAATTGTAAGCTGCCCAGAGTAATTTGGTTGAACTGGGCAGCTATAGAAATCAAATCAAATCAATCAGTCCATCAATCCATGAACCAATAGTCAACTGCTTTTATTTTCCACTTACCTGATTTGCCTCATTTGTATTCCTTCTCCACAGTGGAGGGAATTTTGTGCACTGCTGATTTCACATTGAGACCATGGCTCTACTCGCCAGGAATACTGATTGCACTCACTGTAACAGGGGACTGCCTCGTACACCTTCCACAAAAAACATACAAATGTATACATAATCAGTCACTTGAGTGAAAATTCTCCAGAGGAATATGTTAGCGGAACAACAATAGAAGAAGAATCTTCCCCCAGTTGCTGAGTAGTGTGCTAGATTTTATCCACTGTTCTAAGAAGAGTGTAATGTTTAAATTCATTGATTTCTTATAGACTTAAAAGGGAATGTGATAAACATTCAGCTTCTTAGAATAAAAATAACCATTTCCAACAGTCTAAAGAAGAATTTCATTACAATTTCATTTCCTCTGAAGATCTATGAGCTATTCCCTTTTACAATTACATAACATATTGTACCTTACAAAAAACTCGTTCATACCCACTGTCAAGAAAATAAAATCTTTTCCCTTTTTTGATTGTATCGCATATACAGTTAAAATTGCATTTTAGTATAAAAATGCAACTTTATTTTTTTAAAAAAATATTTGAATTCCACAAAACCATTTTATTTTATTATGATTTTTTTTAAAAAAATAGATCTCTAAAACAAACAATTGTGCTTCTCAGTCAAGCTCCACTTACAATGCATACAGTAGTTGCAAAAATAATTGGGCAGAAATACAAAGATCAGCACTGCATCAAACTGTTTAGGCAGAACATATTTAAAACAACATTCATCATTTCAAGGTCCCCTCCCTCCCTCCCTCCCTCCCTTTCTTCCCCAATGTGTGCATTGAGCTGAATGAATTTTAGACTGGCTTTAGACTGGCTCTTATGATGGTCTAAATTTATCTTATGAGAAATTTCTGTCATATTTGGGAAAGTCTGACAAATAGTCTGGCCATGCTATAGAACATTTGGGTAAAATGGGTGGGAAGATGGGACATAGGGTAAAGTTGATGGCATCTCTATACTTTGAAGATCTGGAAGCGCAGATGTGGCTAGGTCAATTTATAGGGGTGATGAATTTGCAATGTAGATTTTTGATAGGGTATAGCAAAAAGGATAGTATTAAGTACAGCAAAAGTTATCTGTCTGTCTGTCTGTCTGTCTGTCTGTCTGTCTGTCTGTCTGTCTGTCTGTCTATAAGCTAAATACCACTCATGCAGCATCACGAAATCTCCAGAACCGTAAAGCCTACAGATTTGAAATTTGGCACCTCTTAGCTTCTAGATGCTCACTAAGGAAGGCTTTTTTGAAATGACCATCAAATCATTAGTATTTCTTATTATTAACACACACTGATGCTAAGGAGTTAGACGTTCCACTCCCCCCCCCACCTGAAAAGAACTCTGTTCCAACTCCTACTTGGGTGTGGGCGTGACCAGCATGTGACTCATCTGGCCTGTGGGCTGGCAGTTTAGACATTCTACTGCCCCTCCCCACCTGAAAAATGCTCTGATCTATGGAGGTAGACTGAGAGAGAGAAGGTGATAAGATAGGAGAGGCATCTGTGATGTGAGCCTGAGGGAGAGAGGGGAAAGGAGAGGATCAATGGGGCCAACCTTAGGGAGAGAAGGAGGGTAGAAGAGGAGAGGCTTCTGTGGGTGAAGCCTGAGGGAGAGAAGGGGAGAGGAGAAGACGGTCATAACTACTCATTAATTTTCAAGCTGTAAGTATTGATTTATCAAGTCTGATCACATAGTTTTATAGCGGAGCACGGGTATCCAGCTTGTTCTAAGTCATAAGTGATTGTCAACCTCATGCCCATCTACTCTTCTAGAAAAAATAATAGCCTCTCCCTTGACGATAGGCACTGCATCACTCTGGCCTTTAGCTTCAAGTTACTGTTGATAAATGTCAGGTTTGTCTTCACCTTTTGCTTCTTGGATCAGTGAGCTGACCTGACTTGTAGAACTGAAACCTGGCTGGGCAAGAGGAGAACATTCCTTTATCCAAGATCTTCACAATTTCCACAACCATGATGCCAAGGGCAGAAACGTATGTGATAATGATCTTCCATGAAGAAGAAGATGATCTTGAATCCATGAATTTGACTATTTTCTTTTATGCACATATTGTCTTCGGGAAAGACACATAATCCTAATATTGATTTGACTATTTCTGCCTCTTATTTTGGGGGTCTGCTGAACCACTTTCAGAACGCATACATTTGCAAATTGATTTGGATGAAAGAATCTCTCCTACTAATTATAGCAAATTTGAATACTCATTATAGCAGTAAAAGCAGTATTTCAACAATAAATAAATTTCTTAAATGGGCTAATCCACCCATGCATCACAAGAATTCCTCTTACGTTTACTTCTATATTACTTATGCTCCTAGCTAACAAAATAAAGTGCCAGACGGATGCTTTACTATGCAAGCCTTTATATGTTTCCTGCTTGTCCTTTCTTATCATAATTTTGATGCCTGTTCCCTCTGGAAGAGACATTCCTGAGATATTAGGGTGGGAGGCATCAGTTGGATCTGAGTCAATTTGTCAGGGTTCCAACTAATGCCCTAATTAAATCATGAGCATCAAGCCAAGTTTCAAAAGAAATCCAGTTATTTATTAGGAGTGCCATGTTGGCACGGACCAAGTGAAGCCAACTCTGACTTCACTTAATTCGTGCCTTGTCCCTGTCCCTGTTTTCCCCTCCCCCTAAGGTGTGTCATCAGTCACATTCCCCAATGAAGCAATTTCACAGGTTGTAGAAATCACTCCCTCCAGCCACTGTGGATCTCCATGGAGATGGCCTTGATGTTTGCCAATTGGAATGTGCTTTGTTTTGTTTGAAGTGTGATTTCCTCACTGCAGCTGCAAGGCTTGATTCCCCATCCCCCTGCCTATGGCAATTCAAGAGCAGGTCAGGAATGCTTCGCAAGTTGACACAATTATTATCACAAAGACTCATATGTTAGGAACTGGATAGATGACCTGCAGGCTATCCTACAGATTGGCTAAGGATAACTTTTTCAAAATGGCTACTTACATTTTTCTCTCTAGGAATAAATGTGATGATAAGATTGCAGGACAAGGAGGAGTTTTTAATATGCTTCATCTGGGATTCAAAGACTGCTCATGGCCACAGGCAGAATGTCATGCCTGTTCTTGGACCAAGACAGTCTCTACTAAGCTAGTTGGTTTGTTCCAGTGCTCATGACTCCCATTAGACTGTGACATGTGATTTTCCTGGATTTTATTCTTAATCTTCTGGATGTACTGTGTTTTCCCGAAAATAAGACAGGGCCTTGTTTTCTTTTGACCCCCGAAATAAGCACTTGGCCTTATTTTCGGGAGCTCCTATTATATTTCAGGTGCAGGAGGCAGCAAGCATGGTCACCTCATGGCTGCTGCTGTGTTGCAATATTTTCGGGGAGGGCTTATTTTAGCGCATGCGCTCAAAAGCCCAATTGGGCTTATTATCTGGGGAGGTTTTATTTTCAGGGAAACAGGGTACATAGTTTTAACATTATTGTAAGGATAGTGGATCTGCTTACTCACATCATGATGATGATGATGATGATGATGATGATTATTATTATTATTATTATTATTTGTTCTGTGTGAAGGACATCTGCCTGCTTTGGAAATGGCCAGCTGTTTTTAAATCATAGTACAAATTTGTTGTTAGTCACATGATTTGATCGTGGTTCTCAATTTATACCCCATTTTTTAAAAAGCTCTCTTTTAGTTACTGGACATTTGTATCCATTTGTCATCCTATCATTACATGGACTTATGTGAACAGATGGAGAAAACTAATGCTACGCTCAAACATTGTTTGTTTGGCTAGGTAGTGAGTCTGACAGGAAGATCATGTGATGGGAGGTCTAACAGATACAGGGAACATGGAGATGGAAGCTTGTCCATCGTGGGAAGAAGTCAGACCATTAAAGAAAAGATTCCTTAGTTCAGACGAGGTGGGAAAGGTGAGAAGGAGATTTGAAGTAATCCCATCTTAATCACAAGAAGTGTAAATTGATCCCATTAATTGCTTTGGCAGGCTTTCAAGAGGTTGTTACTTTACCCTATTAGCAATAAATTGAATTCCAGAAATCCAAGTAGTTCTGTTTCCTGAGTTTGCCAGCCTTGAAAGAGTTGGCAGAAACCTCTTTTTTCCTGAGCCAATAACATAAATACTTGATTCTATTGCTCTTGGTCCCAATCACTTAAGGACACTAGTCATGTAAGTGTGTGTGTGTGTGTGTGTGTGTGTGCATCAAAGGCAGGGACAGGGCTTCAATTGTGCAATTTCAGCCACCATCCTGATGTTTTTGAGACCCTTTGCAGAGGTTTCTGGAAGCTCTACCTATCGAGGAGATAAAGAAAAACTGAGGCACTGTGTCACTCCTCCCCACTCTTGGTGACCTAGATGTCTTCTTTAGTTGGGGGTGAGTTGCTTGGATACATAGGCACATGGCTGGAGCTTTCTTGTGAGGTTTCTTATAGGAGCATGGCTGCAACACTACGTCTCTAGTGTCAGCTTGGATGGTGAACTGTTTTTCTAGATTTGGGTTAATGTCAGGGTTCCAAGTAACACCCCCAATGAAAGAAGACTCCGAGGCATGATGTTCCTCAAAGTTCCATTTTATTAGAGATGTCATATTGGCACATCTGGGAAAAAGGGCATCTTTTGGAAACCTGACACTGAATCTGAAAACTTACAGGTTTCCCCATCCCTTATGAAAGTCCAAGCCCCTGCCCAGCACTCACATGTCCCAATCAGGCACTGTCCCAACTGGAGATGCCTCTCAGTCATACCCCTCTAGATGCAGAGCAAGGTGTCCTTGACTCTCTGAGAAAGGAATTTTATTGTGACTCTATATTTCCCATACTCCGTATAATCCCCCCTCCCATTTTCCCACAGCAATAGCAATAGCAATAGCAGTAGACTTATATACCGCTTCATAGGCCTTTCAGGCCTCTCTAAGCGGTTTACAGAGAGTCAGCATATTGCCCCCAACAATCTGGGTCCTCATTTTACCCACCTCGGAAGGATGGAAGGCTGAGTCAACCCTGAGCCGGTGAGATTTGAACCGCTGACCTGCTGATCTAGCAGTAGCCTGCAGTGCTGCATTTAACCACTGCGCCACCTTGGCTCTACAGCAGTAAATGTGGCAGGCCTGAAGGCCCAATGCAAAAGATGGCTTCCAGGCCTGACACACTGCATATAATTTTGGGGTTGTTTTTCCAAATGTAATTACTTTTCTCTTGAAAATGAACGTGAAATATGAATATGTTAAGGACTGTATGAGTAAACTGGCAAAATAAAATTCAGATTGTTTCAAACTTTGAATAGTTCTAGTCCTGCCTTAGACATGAAAGCCAGATGGGTGACTTTGGGCCAGTCACTTTCTCTCAGCCCAACCCATCTCACAGGGTTGCGGTTGTGGGGAAAATAGGAGGAAGAGGGAGCATTAGGCATGTTTGCCTTGAGGCACTTCTAAAAATAATAAAGTTGGAGTATAAACGTAATAATCTAACCTAATCTAACCAAATCCTTGAAGAATTGGAGAATATGTGGATTAATGTATTGAAATACATACATTAAATAGAGCCAAGGTGGCGCAGTGGTTAAATGGTTAAGTGGTTAAATGCAGCACTGCAGGCTACTGCTAGATCAGCAGGTCAGCGGTTCAAATCTCATCGGCTCAGGGTTGACTCAGCCTTCCATCCTTCCGAGGTGGGTAAAATGAGGACCCAGATTGTTGGGGGCAATATGCTGACTCTCTGTAAACCGCTTAGAGAGGCCTGAAAGGCCTATGAAGCGGTATATAAGTCTACTGCTATTGCTATTGCTAAATTATTACTTGAAAGGAAATTTAAACATAAGCATATATTGAAAATGCAATCAGTCTGAAGGTACTTTTTATCCTCTTTGGTGGACATAAAAACGCTAAGAAATATTGGGATGGGATATGTTCATTGAGAGACTTCTTAGAATAAATGTACATTTAAAAACATATTTTTTCTTTTAGGTTTGATCAAGAAACAGCCTGAAAAAAAAGTGGGAGTTTGTTTTTAATGTGTTACAACAGCAGTGAGACTTTTGTATTCACAGAGATGGAATACTCTGTGGCAGACTCCCACAATAGCAATAGCAATAGCAATAGCAGTAGACTTATATACCGCTTCATAGGCCTTTCAGGCCTCTCTAAGCGGTTTACAGAGAGTCAGCATATTGCCCCCAACAATCTGGGTCCTCATGGAGTTATGGACGGTGAAGTTCATGCAGTTGACAGACATGACAAAACTAACTAGTTTGATTTTGTCTAGCTATGTTTCTTTGTTACTTGAAAACCACCTTTGGATGTTTCGCTTGAAAATGAAGGAAATGAAAGTTTAAGTTTGGGATTTGAATCACTACTTATGATGATAGAAATACTGTGTAGTACTGTATAGTTAATCTTAAAAGTAAGAGCTTACTACATTTTATATTTGAATCTGTATTAATGAAAGTTCAGAAGTCTTCCTTTCCTTTCCCCTTCCCTCACAACCTTGTTTCTTTTCTGACTTTCTTTTGTCTTTTTCTTTCTTTTTCTGTTTTGTTATATTTTATTCCCTGTTGAAACGTAATAAAGTTTTATAAAAGATGAAATTACTTTTCTCATAAAAATATATAAAGCTTGAGATTGATAAGAGTTGTTAATGGGGGTCTGTTTAATCCTTTTACTTTCATGCATTATATGTTCAAACTCACCAAACCATGTTTTTGAGGTAAAAGTTATGAAAATGCCTCTGCAGCTGCTTCCCCCACTTGCTGTAAAAGTCAACCAAAGAACTGCATGAACTAGGTCATACTATCCAAGGTCTACCTGGCTTCTTCAGGTTCATACTTGTTCCCTAGAGCTTGAATATATAAAGCTGAATTTACTGTTTCAATACAGGCTTATTTCCAAACTCTGGTCTTCCTGCAGTATATGAGGAGAAATATATTAAGACGGAAAGGATGGAGCTGTCCTTAAAATGAAATGACACAAGGTAAATAGACTGCAGAAGAGAAGCCAAAACCGAGTAATCATAAGAGATAGATGTGTCATGCTAATAAAACTGAAATGAAGATGGACAAGCATCAAGAAACTAGCCATTCTATTACTGTAGTAGCTATACACATATATATTTTTTTCAGATCCTGAAAGTGCTGGTCATATTTTAGATTTTAGATATATGTTCACAAAGCACAATCCCTTTCTTCAACTCACAAGCTGTGTTCCAAACAAATAAACCATATTACAGTTAACATTATGGCTTGATTCACATGTCATCCCAGAATACTGGCAGGACTCCCAAATGCGCAACTACTCTAGTGTTGTCTAGCAAACATATTGGATGCACCTAGCAAATGTATGAGAAACAGGTCAAGCAAATGTTTTCTCTATTTCATGATTCTTCCATGGTTCTCTTCATAACAAACCCATTGTTTTTGTAATGTTATTGAAAATTACATTTTGGAAAACTGTGTTTGCCAAAAACCAGAGTTTGGCATGAGCTACTGTACTGTGATTAAATTTTAGACCAGGAATGCAGTGATCCATGTTCAAATCTACTTTCAACTATGGAATTTTTCTGGGTAATTCCAGGCCAATCATATTTACTAAACACATCCCACCCTGGCCTTACTCTTTACTTGCATTGACACCTATGGCTGATTATGCAAAAATTAGGGGCTCACAGTCATTGTCCTTATATACAAAAAAGGGGAAAACGATAAACCTACCAATTATAAACTCATCAGCTTCCTCAGTACAAGGAGCAAATTTTATGCAATAGAAACTATAAAAATCAGTGGTGGGTTTCAAAATTTTTTGGAACCTCTTCTGTAGGTGTGGCCTGCTTTCCGGGTCCACTGGTGGAACCTCTTCTAACTGGTTCGGTATATTTGATGAACCGGTTCTACCGAATAGGTAGGAACCCACCTCTGATAAAAATGGCTGGAATGAGAAACCATACCTGATGAACAGCAAGCTGGATTTAGGGAAGGATGAACCAGTGCTTAGTTCTCCAATATCTCATTAAAAAATGCTCCTTCCACAACACTACCTCCATACACTTCCATAGACTTCAAAACAGCTTTTGATTCCATATCACTTTATCCAGGTCTCCTACTCAGTATGGGATATAATCAGGCCAAAGCACTCATTAAACAGTGTGTAACAGATACAGAACACCAACTGGACTTAGCCAGGTCCCCATCTATTATTGCCAGCGAACTCAGTATCTCTCCTCTGTCATACCTAACTCAAAGTACCTAACCACCAGAGGGCCTTTACTTTTACACAATGCTAGTGCCATCAACTGTTCTTGAATGTTGATACAAGAAGATCCCCTACCCATTCAGACAATGCCCCAATGACTCTGGGCTTATAAAAAGTACTGAATATGTATTTCTCCAGTGCATGTACTACAAAAATATTCATGCTAGCCTCATCTCACCTTTATTACATAAATATCCAGGGCACGCAAGACAATTCTACATCTTCCTGATGTTCTCAGATATCAACCCTGCCACAACATACATTGTTGCCAGATTTATTAGAAGATGACTTGAGCCATAAATTAGTCTTAATGAGTACTTAGGTTGTCATTATACTGCTGGGTATTATGATAATTTTTTTTCTGCCATTTTCTCCTATTTTCGTTCACAGCTCCTACCTCTTTTTGATTTATTTTAGATTTTTGTTTTTATACTTTTTACCTTTTATAAGCAATTTTATTCTGCGATGTTTTTATGCTTTTGAACTGCTTCTGTACCCTCCTTAAAAGTAGGATATTCATTTAACAAAAAGAAGACAAAGGGGAGGAAAAATCTCACTGATTCAGCCTTTGTTTTCATAGTAGGTTGGAAACTGATTTTATTTTTGGTTTGCAGAAGGAATCCTTACTTTTCTTCCTCACTGTCAAACAGTACTATATTCTGTATTTTAATTTCTAGGACTCCCTGATCTTAGTTTAAAATAGGTTGATCAAATCAAGCTGTTTTCTAAATGAGGTGAGTTTGTTCATTTACATTCTGAACATGAAATACAATCAAAACTGGCAAAATATTAATTTCTTCCTGGTGTTTCTCTCCTAAAGGAAGGAAGGACTGGCTGCAGTAAAGGTGACACAAAAAACTTTATATAAATGAATAAAAAGCCAGGACAGAATAAAAAGTATCTGGCTCATGCCATATGGGGATAAAACTTTTTTAAAATTAGGAATGTATACCCTAGATTCCTCTAATTCTGAATCTGTCTCCCATTTGCTAATAATGCTTCAGTGTGTTAGCCCTTTCTCTTCATTTCTCCAATAAAAGCAAAAACTAAATGTGTTGTCAACTAAATGAAACAAATCTCTACCAGCAACCCTGCCAAAGGACTGTTGTTCTGTTGGCAGTGAACCAAACAAGGACACCGACAATTGACGAGTGGCAGTGAACGCGATTTGCTTATTAAGAAAATCAGTGTCACAAAAGTTGATTTCAAAGGTCATGCCTGAATGGAGTACAAGATCAAATACAAAGGGGAACGTGTTTATATTATCCTTGTGGGGACTCTGTTGTTAGATATGGGTTTTTACCAATGACAGCCAGAAAAATCAATAAAAGCTTTGTGTGCATGACGAGTACAGATGAGACGTTTCTTTCCTGCCTCTTCCTTTGCTATTCCTCATATTTGTTCATTGCTCTTCCTATGAATTTGATTTAACTAAAAATATTTATAACTGGTTTACCTAGGAACATTTATCAAATTCAGGAGTTTCTGGAACCTAAAGCTTTCAGGTTCATTTATCTACTTCATCGTCCAGGTAACAAGGAATAAACAGACTAAGCAATTCAAAGAACAAAATTTCATGATTTCATGCATGATTCCATCAATATTGACTTTACGTATGTTTCCAGTGATGTACCTTGATACTGGTAAAAGACTATACAAAACACACATGGATCCAAATTATGTGTACTCTTATGTTTATTGGACTTTCTGTTGCCCTCCCTCTGGCAATGGTCAGCAAGATACATATCAAGTGAGTGTTCATTGTATGGACAGAAAATAATCTGGAATATGGAAAAATAAAATAAGATGGAAGAAAAAATAAAATGTGCATGCATAAATTGCAAAACACATTCCAGAGAATTTCTAAATGGATTAATTTTGCTTTGGAAACAGGAGCAGAACATTCCAAATTGGCTGTCTGTTTGTTTCTTTCTTTATCGGTTTGCATTCCATCCTGGGCAAAAGGGAAAATGCTCATCACTCTCTTCTATTTTTTCCACACAAGAATCCAGTATGGTAGTTTGGGATTAGAGAGAAGCATTGGTCCACACACACCTTGTGAGCTTATCTGGCTAAGAGTGATATAGAACATTGTCTCCCCACTCCTAGTCGAATGCTTTAATTACTACAACACCTTGCACAAATCACCCTTGGAAAAGTCAGTAAAGGAAAATTTCAGAACAATACTTCTATAGTTAACGGGTCCTGACTGATTGAAGATCAACTATCATCCATGAAGCTCTTCTGTTACTGTAAGTTTCCTGCCTGAAGTGCAACAATGGGAACGATAAACAGTTCCTTCTCTAACCCAGGCCACAATATTGATTTCTGCAACATGCAGAACAGCAGTGTTAGTCTCTGAGACAATTATCTTTATTGTTCTTTGGAAATGTTCTATTTTGTTGTTTATTTCTTTCAGAGCAAATAACTCCAACCTGTCATTTATCCAATGGTTTCCAAAATAGTATTCAACTCAATGAACATTATTTTAAAAAAGTACAATCACAACTAGTATTCTTCTTAGCAATTTACAGGTAGAAAGGAGGAAAAAAACAACAACTGGTGACCACACAAACCTATCAAGCTGTCAGTCTGCCACCAGGTTACAAGTATGCATTAGTCATAATCCCTGAGGAGGACATTCCAGAATTCAGATGCATGCCAACATTCAAAAGTCTCTGCATGCAATGCTTGTGTAAGAACTAGACAACCCATGACCCACTGAATCATTTTTATTTCCTCATATAATATAGTTACCACCATTTCCCTTCCCCTCAAACCCTCAACACAGTCTTGGTGATGCATTCTCCTCCTCCATAACAACATGGAATTGTCTGCCACTTTTCATTCTTTCAGGGAATAAAGGGAGTCACTGACCAAAATGAAAACTATACGTCTGTTCTCCAACCTGATATGCCCTGAAGGCATCCTTCCCTCCAGCAGCCCCCAGTCCATCCTCCCTCGCTAGCAGTCATCTGTGTGAGCACCCTTGTTCTTTCCTTTTCACCCATTGCTGGTAAAATATTTGAAATTTCAGCCTTAGGACCAAAATTGCCAATCACCGCTCATCCATTGGACCTTGCTATCAGTTGACTGGGCACAGGGCAAGAGGGAGGCAGGAAAGAGATATACAGTATCCCTCCCATTTTCCCTAATGCTATGCAACCTATGGGGTTTGGGGGAAGTGTAGCTGGAAATCACGCTCACATGACTGTGGCTCACTAGAGTGACGCTGCAGTGGCCACAAGGTTGCAAGTGAAAATCCTTGAAATTTCAATTACACATTCAGCAATGGGTTCTGGATTTTGTATGAGTTTTTAAATTTGACTATTTGAGGTACTTTGATTCAAAAATTGTTATCCTATGATGCAGCGTTTTGCCCAATTTAACATTACAAATAGACAAACAGACAAGAGACTTTTAGCTAAAGGTCTGAACATACAAAGATAAGCCTTTCAAAATGGCAGTCATGTGTAACTTAGAGATATGAAGTGCGATAGACAACTTTGCAAATTATGCTAAACTTTTAGGAGAGTAAAAATCAAGGGTCCCTGTGAGTTGCTGTGGAACAACCTGCCAACACTTTAATGCATTTATGAAAACAACTATATGTGTGCCTTGGGAATATTGTCTATCATCACATCTAAAAAAGGATGCAATGCAACTGGGAAAAGCACAGAAGAAGGTAATGAAAGTGATCCAGACTTCAAAACCTTTTGATCAGAAAGGCTAGAATATATGGAATTTTTTTAGCATGGGCAGATGATGACTGAAGGGTGACCCAATTGAAATGTGTAAATTTATACCGAAAAAACTAAGTATAAAATCTGCATAAAATCATACAGAGAAAATGGACAAGGATAATTTATTTTCTCTTCAGATATTAGGACTAGGATCATTCGGTGAAGTTGATCAGGAGGTTTAGAAGAAACAAAAGATAGCATACAACAGATGTTTATGTGTAAAATTCATTACTGTACTGCATGTCAGTTGATGACTTTAGCCCAAATGTATCAGAAGCTACTAATCTTGAGAGACACAATATTAGCTCCAGGCTGTAGGCAGGGTCTCTCTATTTACCAGTGTGGACACTATTTACTGAAAGGTTTATTTAACCCGCCTTCTAGACTGCCTCAACTGCATGAAAGCTCTCATTATCTTAGTGAATACAACAATGAGGACTAAAAACAAATGACAATAGAAGGACCAAACACTTATATGGTAAGACTAACAAAGCCAGTTTGTTGGCTTTAAAAACAGTATACTGTTTTTAGATACTGTAACAAGTGGAAGGAATATCTGTGAGGAACAGGAAGAAGAGCTGCAACCAAGACAATGGACACATAAACAAAATCTAAATCTGAGATAGCGATGTAATTTGAAAAAGTGTCTTAGGCAGGAGTCTTCTTAGTTTCACAAAGATAAAGAGAAGGAATTGCAATGTTTTGTTACCGTAACTGTATAAGAAAAATAGTATTTGCATTCATAATTTTGATTTTTTTAGTCTGGTCTGGTCTGGTCTGGTCTGTCTTGAAAAGCTGATTTCAGTTTTGCAATCTGCTGGGGAAAAAATCAGATCTTCAAGAGTTGGTGATCCTGTTCCAGAGGGCAGAACAACAGAGAAATATATTCCCAATTTCCACAACATAATATTGCTTTAATGACAGGACCAGGAATGAGCCAACTTTGCCAGATCAGAGAGAGGCATCCACCCTAATACATGAAGGGATTTCAAAGTCACAATCAGCACCTTGAATTACACTCAGAAGCCACTGATATTGGTGTCACATGGGTGAAATATGGCATGCTCATAATTACTTGTACCATTACAATCTGAATCAGCTGCAATTATAACAATAATTGAAGGAGGATGCATCTGAACCTTCTCCTGATTCCATCTCATATTGATTGGCTTCTACCAGAACCAAACGATTAAGATAGGTCTTGATTTGATCCAATATGGCTGTATTTATGTTCTACCTAATTAAATATCGGCAGTTAAATGCTGTCTAACTAGTTCTTGTCCTCCATTCATGTCTGACAATGTCTCTTCGTTGACATATTTGCTGTGAGGAGCAAAGGAAGACATTTTTTTAAAGAAAAACATTGCATATGTTTTAATATAGTATTTACTATATCAAAAAGGCAGTTTGGCATAATAGGTATAATAGCACAAGACTAGAAATGAGGATACTGTGAGTTCTAGTCCTGCCTTAGTTATAAGCCAGCAGGGTGGCCATTTTTCAAGCATTCTTTCTCAGCCTTAGGAAAACAATAGCAAACCACTTCTCAAACTTCTGAAAACATTGCCAAGAAAACTGTGTAGACAGTTATCATGGTATCAAGTCTAGACAGACTGGAAGGAATAAATAGAGATAGACTATTTAAATATTTAATTTTTAAACCCATCCCCCACCCATTAAGGTTATCAAGATGCCTATAAAAATAAAACACAACACTGAAATTCATATTACATTGCTGGCATCAGCTATAATTCCAACCTAATAATGCAACGGGGTAAATCCAAGTCATCATCATCATTAGCGCACCAATATTCTAAGCCAAAAGACAACTCCAAACAAAGTCAAACGTTTTCAGTAAAGCATGCCAAGGAAGCGAATAAATATTGAACTTGTTCTAAATTAAGTTATGGGAATTTTGCCAATTACTGAAATATCTCTTATGAAGCCTGGAATGAAGATGATTAATGTGGTAATAGAATTTTGAATAGCAAAACTTGCAACTGAAAGTGATTCCATGCACTTATCACCAGAATCCAGGCAAAGAACACTTAATGGGTAGTAGTACCTACTATAGACTTTTTTTAAAGAGGTGTTCTGCTACAGTCCATGCTATTTAGTTTTTAGAAGGAGGAGGTCTTTTGTTTTTCAAAGAGATTGCCTAGCTTTCAGATGAGCAATTTTAGTTCTGCTTTACCACACTGTTTATGGTGATACAGCTTTTAAATAAAGATCTCTGGACAAAATATTTATCAGAAGCAAATTATGAGAATGCAGAAGCAGCCAGAAAGAAATCTAGTTCGCTAGTTGTTAGTAAACATAGATTAGATTTTAGAGTTTCTGCTCATTCTGAGGTTCTATACTCATACCTGATTTATATGTTCATAATTCAAAGCAGTAGTGTTAAATTCAGTAGGAAAGGAGAGAATTAAGTAGGCACTGAAGGACTGAAGAATGTCCATTGGATAAGCTATCACTCTATATTTTGTCAAATAAAATCCATCCTAGAGTGCTAAATTGATGAAATCCTTCATTTAAACCTAAACAATACATGTAGTCCTCGACTTACGACCACAAATGAGCCCAAAAGTTTTGTTGTTAAGTGAGACATTTGTTAAGTGCAATTGATAGTCATGCACTTGTTAACTGAATCTGAATTCCCCATGCTTGTCAAAAGGTCACAAAAGGTGATCCCATGTCCTTGAGATACAGCAACGGTCATAAGTATGAACCAGTTGCCAATTTTGATCACATGATCATGGGGATGCTACAAAGGTCATAACTATGAAAAATTGTCATAAGTCACTTTTATTGGTGCCGTTGTAACTTTGAATGGTCAGTAAATGAACTGTTGTAAGGACTACCTGAACTTCTACTCAATTCTAACATATATTAAAAAAATCAAGTTCTTGGTCTTGAAGCACATAACAGTACACTGTGTGGTGTTTTTCTCATGGCCTGAACATATTGCTTTATTAGGTCAGAATTCATTTTAATTTTGTTCTTCCTTTGTTGTCAAGATGAGAACAGAGACAAATCAGATTTAACCAAGAGAAGCATACTGCACTGAAGGGAATATCCTTCACGAGAGATCCATCTATAAAATGTGAAAGGGACAGATTTTGTTTTGCCTTCACAAATTAAGTTTCATCTCTATTGCACTGCATTACAGTCCAGTTTCCTCTTATTTATAGGTACTTTGATCATACCTTGCAGGATTTCCATTCAGCATCTCCAAAGGCTGATATGAATCACATCTATTTAAATGTGTATGTAGATTAATTGTGGATAAGAACTTTCCTCTGAATCATCAAACTCTGATGAGACTATTCTGCTATAAGTCTTTCTTTCAACTTCCCTTCTGACACTGACACATGGGAAGCACAGCAATGTGCCCAATTTCTCCAACTGACTTTATCTACTGTAGAGATTGGGAGAGGCTTGTCTGCTGCAGAAATCTCTATGCATTCTATATACAGAAGCACACTGTTCTCCATTAAGAGCTCTTGCTGGCGCAGTTTGGTCAGCCAAGAATCAGAAGTCACTATGCACATTCAGTTGCAACACTTCTTTTTATAAAGAGAGAAAAATAACAACATGTCCTTAGTAAAATTAAAGTTGAATGTTCCATTTATCCAATGATCAATTGCTTGTCTACAAGTAGGGAATTCCTATAAAAGCATATCATGCCAATAATACCAGAATAATATTAAGTATTAGATTCTCTTAACCTGGAAATAATGACAAAATGTAAATAAGAACTGATAATCTTCTTTTTTTAATTGCTTCTAGATGGTCTCCAAATTGACACCCATCATAGTATCTTTTTTGTTACTGAATTTCAGATGCACTGAATAAAGAGGTATCTGGCATTTCCAATCACTCAGCAATGCGGGGCAACCACACATTCTAATATTAAACTTATCCTGTGTATAAATTTATATGTTTCCATCATGACCCTTCTCAATTTTTCTAAATAAAAAAGTTTCAAGCCTTAGCGTTTTCTCATATGTGAATTTATAGCCCCTGATAATTTTGTGTAATGGGGGGGGGATTTTTCCAGTTGTTGCTCTTTTTAACCTTTATTTAATTAAAAATACAAAAAAAAGAAAACAAAAAAGGAAGAAAAAAAAGAAAACGCAATAAAACAAAAGCAAAATTATATACTATATACAAACACTTCTCATACAAGTTTAAACACATAGCGCGCGTGCACACACGTATAATTTTATGCACTAGTTTAAATGATCATATTTCATTTTAATTATCCATACACAATCTATATCTAGAAACAATTCTTCACACTTTTCTTAATGCTAAGGGATTATGTTTTTCAACAGTGAAAAGATTAAAGACCTGATGTTGTTACTTAGGAATATTTTCCCCCAAGCTGCAACTTTGATTTCTCTTTTGAAATACAGGGTCCAAAACTGTACACATGGCAGCCTTGTATTCCAGCAGATTTTTTTCAAAGCGAGGTGATTTTGTGCTGTTAAGAGTCTTCCCAATTCATTTTAGATATCTTCTACTCCTCCACAAATAATCAGCAGAGGTCTAATATGAATTCCATGTCTGTGGTTTCTTTCTTTCTTTCTGTTGCACTGTTTTTCATATGCTAGCATGTAAAATAAATAGTTGTTTACCTAGGGAAACATTGAGGAACAGCAATAGAAACTTAAATACTAGGAAAGGAGTCTATAAAAATAATTGGATGTATTCTTACATCCTGGTTGCCTGTAGTTTATGTGTGCTCATTGATAGCCCAGCAGTCAAGAAAATTAATGGTTGCCTAGTGTCTTCCCAGGTCAATATCTGAGCTATAATTGTGGGTTGCTGACCAACAGGCACTTCCTCTCTCTTGTTTGGTTTTTAAGCAGCCCACCTAAAAAACAACAAACAGATGCATAATTGCTGAAGTGAGAGCAAACTGAGGTCCTAATCCCTCTTTCGGCCATGTTTTATTTAAAAAAATGCCTCACACCATTCCTACTGGTGCAATTGAGTTGGGAGCAGTAGTAACTCTGAGGCAGAAGACACTCTGGTTAATAAGTTCTCTTTCATCTTCCGTAAGTCTGGTTGCGGAAAGGGTATTTAAGAATGAGTTAACTCCCCTGTCCAGGTGAGGCCAATACCCAGATTGTGGTTGAGATAAAGAATCTTATTTCAAGTTGTGCTTAACCAAAACCCCAGGGTTGTAACTTATTTAACAAGCTTCAGTGAGTTATACAAATGGACAATTTCATCTGCGTATCCTTCCATGAATGTACTTTATGCAAGCTCTCCTCTTGCTTTTCTTCAGAGGGTATATTTTATGCATATGGTAGTAGGGTTAACCATAGTTTTCTCTTAAATTCATCATTCCCATTTTTTTCATTAATTCTTTGGTCACTTTTGCTTATATGGATTTCATAAGAACCCCCCCTCCCCTTTTCCTTCTCCAATTACAATAACTGCTCAGTCATCCAACAATGAAACCTTCCCAGCATCTCCTCATATTAACTCTGGCTCCCCATCTGTATTGTTGCCAAGTTCTGAAATTCATTGTGTTGGGTTTTTTTTCCTACCAAGCAAAAGTTTGCTTTTCCTTTTAAAAAATAGAGGTCACCATCGGTTGAACTCTCTCCTGCACTAGAACTTCTCAGTAACCTACTTTTACTATCTTCCTTTTCAGTTCAATGAACCCAAAATGGAGAGGCCAAAAAATAGTTATTTCCTGTTATTATAAGGCTTCATCCCTTTTCAAGCAGACTATGAGTATTGGCGATTTTTGTTCCATCCATATTTTAAAACACTCCCCAGATTAGAAGAATGCAGTGAATAGGCATTCATGGAGGCAGGACATGTCAAACTCTTCCTTCCCTCCACATTCAATCACACAATCCCAGATTAGAGCATATAGGCAGAGTTCATTGTGATTACAACATCCAAGCCTCAAGCAAGGAACAATGGAGGAGGAAAGTTGTCCTAAGCCAGGGGTATCAAACTGGCGGCCTGTGGGCCAGATGCATCATACACAGACCACACCCACCCTGGCTCTGCAAAGACAAAAAATGTTGTGATACATCACATGACGCAATTGAGTTTGACATCCATGTCCTAAGCTCACCTTTGCTGGCAAAACCCTTTGCCTTGAGACCAAGGGAAGAAAAAGCTAAGAGATGTGAAAGGACCGGAAGGAATTTCAAAAAACATCGCTCCCGAAGGCTTGTTTCAGCCTCCATTGCGCCTAACAGCTGAACAGCCTAACAGCTGAACCAGGTGTGAGATCGCAAAGCTGGTGCTTGTTAATACCTGGGGCTTGCGCTTTGCCCCCCCTCCATTTACAACTATTTTACAGAATACAGACCTTGGACTTTGGCCTCGGATTTCTCTGGAACTGGAGGAAGGGAGGCTGGCTCTTCTGGAACTCATAATTTTAAACTTTGTGTTGCGCAATTTTAAGCGGGTATGTTGAGTGCGTGGGATTGAATGTGTTAGTATGAAAGACCCACTTTTAGTATTATTATTGCTGTATTCTTTTTGTGTTTTAACTATATTGTGGGGACTGTTTGTGTGAGTGTTTGAGTATGCCTGATTCGGAGGACCTGGCGGGGCAAGCGGGGGCCACTGGGGTGTTTGGGGGAATTATACCCACGGGAGAGAGTCGGAGCATTGCGGTCATAACAGGGAGAGGCAGATACGGCGGGGACTTTAGGGCTGGCCATTACCGGGGAAGGAGGGTTCGCTATATTGCAGAGATCCCTCCTTCCGGCGCTATGAGTCCCACTCCAAGGTCAGATGGCATGAGCAATCAGGACCCTGGTCTCAGGCTGCTGTCGCTAAATGCCATGTCTGTTATTCATAAGGCTCCCCTCATCCGGGACTTGATTGTAGACGAGGAGGCAGACCTGGCATGTATTACTGAGACATGGCTGGGCACGGAGGGAGGAGTCCCCCTCGTAGAGATGTGCCCAGACGGGTTTCAGGTGCTTCATCAGCCGAGAGCCCAGGGAAGGGGTGGCGGTGTGGCTATTGTAGTCCGGGAGTCTTTAGCTCCTCGTAGGATCCCTGCTCCGGAGCTTGCCGGGTGTGAGTCCCTACTAGTGAAGTTGGACCTCAAGGGTCAAGCGGGTCTGCTGCTAACGTACCTGCCTCCCAACTGCATTGCAGCAGCCCTCCCCGCGCTCCTCGAGTCAGTAGCCGAGCTTGCAGTTGAGTTCCCTAGACTAATGGTTCTGGGGGACTTCAATCTGCCTTCGCTCGGTGAACACTCTGATGGAGCGCAGGAGTTCATGGCTTCCAGAGTCTCTGGACCGAATTGCGCCACCACGGCCCCTCCGGGTCAGCGGCTCGCGGAGACCCCCTTGGTTCACCGAGGAGCTCCGCGAGATAAAGCGCCGGAGGAGACGCCTAGAGCACCTGTGGAGGTCCGATAGGTCCGTATCGAACCGAGCACTGTTGACAGCTTGCACCAAGGAGTATATTCGGGCATTGAGAACTGCCAAAAGATCACACATTGCCTCCTTGGTAGCGTCCGCCGAGTCCCGCCCAGCCGCCCTGTTTAGGATAACCCGCTCCCTCCTAAATAGGAGGGAGACGGGGAACCCCCTGCAGGGTAAGGCTGAGGAGTATGGTCAATTCTTGGCGGACAAAGTTGCTCGGTTTCGATCGGAACTGGACTCCACTCTCGCAGATCCAGCCGAGACACAAGGGAATGACTTGGCAGACCATCTCTGGGTTGAGTTTCAGGATGTTGCCTCTGGGGATGTGGACAAGGCTATGCGAGCTGTGAGTTCCTCCACCTGTATACTGGACCCGTGTCCCTCTTGGCTGACTGCCAACAGCAGAGAGGTGACACGAGGCTGGATCCAGGCGGTCGTTACCGCCTCTTTTTGGGAGGGATACCTCCCCACCGCGCTTAAGGCGGCGGTGGTGAGGCCCCTCCTGAAGAAACCGTCCTTGGATCCAGCAGTTCTTAATAACTACCGTCCAGTCTCCAACCTCCCCTTTGTGGGGAAGGTTGTTGAGAAGGTGGTGGCCTTACAGCTTCAGCGTACCTTGGAGGAAGCTAACTATCTTGACCCCTTCCAGTCTGGCTTCAGGCCCGGTTACAGCACAGAAACCGCTTTGGTCGCATTGACCGATGATCTCTGGAGAGCCAGAGATGGAGGCTACGCGTCCATCCTGGTTCTCCTTGACCTCTCAGCGGCTTTCAATACCATCGACCATGGTATCCTTCCGCGACGACTGCGGGAGGTGGGGGTGGGCGGCACTGTTTTACAGTGGTTCTCCTCCTACCTCTCGGACAGGTCACAGTCGGTGTTGGTGGGGAGGGAGAGATCGTCCCCGAGGCCCCTAACCTATGGGGTGCCGCAGGGCTCGGTTCTGTCCCCCCTGCTATTCAACATATACATGAAACCGCTGGGCGAGATCATTCGGAGGCACGGGATTAAGTACCACCAATATGCGGACGATACACAGTTGTATCTGTCCACCCCGTGCCAACTCAATGAAGCGGTGGACGTGATGAACCGGGGCCTTGAGGCTGTTAAAGACTGGATGAGAGCTAACAAACTGGTGCTCAACCCGGAAAAGACCGAGTGGCTGTTGTGTTTTTCTCCCAAAAATTCGGCTAACGTTCCATCAATCAGGCTGGGGGGGGCAAAATTTATACCCCTCAGACAGGGTCCGCAACTTGGGAGTCCTCCTGGATCCACAGCTGAGTTTTGACCACCATTTGTCAGCTGTGACCAGGGGGGCATTTACCCAGGTTCGCCTGGTGCGCCAGTTGCGGCCCTACCTGAACCGGGAGGCTCTCACAACAGTCACTCGAGCCCTTGTGAACTCTAGGCTGGAATACTGCAATGTGCTCTACATGGGGCTGCCCTTGAAGAGCATCCGACGACTTCAGCTAGTCCAGAACGCGGCCGCGCGAGTGATCATGGGCGCACCACGGTTTGCCCATATAACACCGATCCTCCGTGAGCTGCGCTGGCTACCTGTTGATCATCGGGTGCACTTCAAGGTCCTACTTACCACCTATAAAGCGCTCCATGGTAGTGGATCTGGCTATCTGAGAGACCGCCTCCTGCCAATTACCTCCCTGCGTCCCATCAGATCGCACAGGGCAGGCCTCCTCCGAATTCCATCCGCCAGTCAGTGCCGACTGGCGACTACGCGGAGGAGAGCCTTCTCAGTTGCAGCTCTGACGCTATGGAACAACCTCCCCGTGGAGATCCGTACCCTCACCACAGTCCAGGCCTTCCGCACAGCCCTTAAGATCTGGCTATCCCGTCAGGCCTGGGGATAGGATTTATTCTCACCCCGCCCGAATGTTGAGTGAATGTTGTGTTTTATGGTTAATTTTTTTACTCACGTTTTTCTTTTCTTTTATGTCTCGTCTTGCACTCCCTTCCCCCATTGTTGTAAGCCGCCCTGAGTCCCCTCAGGGAAAAGGGCGGCCTATAAATGTTCAATTAAAAAAAAAAAAAGGAAGGAGATCCTTTGGGAGGAGAAAGGAGGAAGAACTTGAGGAAGGAAGGAAGTGAAATTTCTGGAACAATATCAGGAAGACTCAAGGAGCTACAAGGCTTTGATGGGATAGTTTCCAGAAAAAAGTAGAAAGCTAAGCAATTGACATTTAGAAGGTACCAAGACAAAACTTAATTTCTTCAGGTAAAATAGAGTATGGCTCAGAACTAAGAATATATTCAAAGAACCAAGTTTTGGTGGTGAGTTCAAAGTTAGTTAGTTGCCATCAAGTTAAGTTCAATTCCCTGTATGAACAGATAAAACATGTTCCTCTGCACTCAGTTTATTTTTGATAAACCAATTCTCCATACGTTTTGCTTTATAAAGATTATTAGTAATCTTTACTGCAGTATTTTTTGGGCAGTTTTAAATTATGGTATATTTTTCATTTAGTTATTTAATTATTTATTTCTCTTATTTATTAAGCAGGTTTGTGTGCCACCCATCTCATCTAGATCTATTATCTATTTTAAACATTGTTTGAATTTTTAACACTTTATTGATTATGCAAAAGTGGGGTGCCAATTTATATTCCTTAATACACGTACCATAGTAATTTATTAATTTAAAAAGAACCACTAACTATTGCTTTATTCTACACCATTATTTATTACTATATTTAACATATTAGGATATTAGTATACAGTATATATAATATCCTATAATATAGTATTACTATTAGTATAGTATAATAACAAGTTAGCTAATTGCACTATGGACTTCAATTTGAAAGAGAAAGGAAACATCTGCACACACTCCTGTAGAAAATTAAATTTAAATTCAAATAACAACGCTAGAAATTTGCATCTTTACTCTTCTGTCAGTAAACACTGACAGAACACTGACTCTCTCTCTCTCACACACACACACCCATCCACTCATACTTATCTGCCATATATTAACATGTTAAGATTAATGATATATTTATATGGCTATTTTTATATACTTTTTACAACACATTTTATTCTATCCTCATTTATTTTCAGACTCAGATTCAGATTAATCCAAGAACCTTTTCTACATATTAAACTTATTTGTAATATTTTTTGGCTGAACAATGAACAAGAACATTATTTACAGTGATCAGTATTTCTCTACTAACTCCCAGCTGTTTTATAAAAAAAAATATCTTTCCATTTGGCATTTTTGTTCTCCTCAGCTGGAATTCTGGTACTCTGTATTTCTGAAAGTTGCACAACAGCTAAATATACTGGTGGCTATCAAGATTTCTTGTTCTTTGAGGAAACTATTGACTCCAATTTTGCCTCAGCAAATACCTCAGTTTTCAAGTCAGTAAATCTTGATACCACCCTCAAGAAAAGTCAATATCTTTTTATTATATTAGAAGTAACTGATGACTGAATCAGATGGCGAACACTGGAAAAGAAAGCTTTAATATTATTTCTACCAAAATGAGAGCAAATTAATACTCAATTATTTCTTCCAATGTGGGTAGGAACATGTCTTGATGCCAGTAGAAAGGAGAAAAATAATAATAATGTTGAGACAATAACCCTCCTGCCCACTCAATAAAGGGTAGCAATTTCTAAACTATCAAACTTGGTAGTTTGTGTTTTAGAAAAGCAGGTTGATTACTGAAGCATTTACTTGGGTGGAAAGGAAGTCAACGTTTAGTCAATGCTACTATTAAAACTCTCCAGCTGTGATATTCACTTTATAGGATTTGTTTTATATTCTTTTCCCAAAGTGTCCAAGGTTCACAATCAGACAGCTGTTAACATAAATTGGTTCTCTAATATCTTTCTGCTTTTGGAATGCAGATACCTTAAAAATATAATTTCAAATTTGGTCAACAGTCTTATTCACTCAACCTCATACAACTCGGGTATACAGGTGAAACTCTAAAAATTAGAATATCGTGCAAAAGTTCATTTATTTCAGTAATGCAACTTAAAAGGTGAATCTAATATATGAGATAGACTCATTACATGCAAAGCAAGATAGTTCAAGCCGTGATTTGTCATAATTGTGATGATTATTGAAATTGAAATTTAATAGATTTGTATGCCGCCCAATCCTGTAGGACTCTGGGCACCTAACAAGACAAGGTAAAAATTAAAAGTTAAAAATAGAAAGATACAGTTAAAAATACAATTTTAAAACAACACACCCATACAATCCGCCTAAGTGGGGCTGGACCTTGTTCAACAGCCCCAGGCCTGCCGGAACAGCCAGGTTTTGGTGGCTTTTCGGAAGGCCGAGAGAGTGGAAAGGGTCCGGATCTCTACGGGTAGATCGTTCCATAGGGCTGGAGCAGCTACAGAGAAGGCCCTCCCCTGAGGGGTCACCAGCCAGCATTGTCCGGTCGACGGCACCTGGAGGAGGCCCAATCTGTGAGATCTTATTGGTCGTTGGGAGGTATGTGGCAGGAGGCGGTCTCTCAGATAGCCAGGTCCTAAGCCATGTAGGGCTTTAAAAGTAATAACTAGCACCTTGAAGCATGTTCGGAGACCAATAGGAAGCCAGTGCAGCTTGCGAAGGATAGGTGTAACATGGGTGTACCTAGGGTCACCCGATATTGCTCACGCGGCTGCATTCTGGACCAACTGTAGTCTCTGAACACTTTTCAGGGGCAGCCCCATATAGAGCGCATTACAGTAATCGAGCCTTCAGGTGACGAGGGCATGAGTGACCATTTGAAGTGCCTCCTGGTAGGGCCGCAACTGGTGCACCAGGCGAACCTGGGCAAAAGCCCCCCTGGTCACAGCCAACAGGTAGTGCTCTAACGTCAGCTATGAATTCAGGAGGACACCCAAGTTGCGGACCCTCTCTGAGGGGTGTAGGGTTTCATCCCCCAGGCTAAGAGATGGAATGTCTGGACTACCCTTGGGAGGCAACATCAATAGTCACTCGGTCTTGTCTGGATTGAGTGCAAGCTTGTTCGCTCCCATATGGCTTACAACTCATGAAAACCCCAAATCCACAATCTCAGAAAATTACAATACATTGTGAAAAGGTGCAATATTCTAGGCTCAAAGTGTCCCATTCTAATTAAGCCATTACAACTGCAAAGGATTCCTGAGCCTTTAAATGGTCTCTCAGTCTGGTTCAGTAGGAATCACAATCATGGGAAAGACTGCTGTCCTGACAGTTGTGCAGAAAACCATCATTGACACCCTCCATAAGGAGGGAAAGCCTCAAAAGGTAATTGCAAAAGAAGTTGGATGTTCCCAAAGTGCTGTATCAAAGCACATTAATAGAAAGTTATGTGGAAGGGAAAAGTGTGGAAGAAAAAGGTGCACAAGGAGCAGGGATGACCGCAGCCTGGAGAGGATTGTCAGGAAAAGGCCATTCAAACGTGTTGGGGACTTTCACAAGAAGCGGATTGAGGCTGGAGTCAGTGCATCAAGAGCCACCACACACAGACGGATCCCGGACATGGGCTTCAAATGTCGTATTCCTTTTGTCAAGCCGCTCCTGAATCACAAACAACGTCAGATATGCCTTACCTGGGCTAAAGAAAAACAGACCTGGTCTGTTGCTCAGTGGTCCAAAGTCCTCTTTTCTGATGAGAGAAACTTTTACATCTCATTTGGAAACCAAGGACCCAGAATATGGAGAAGAATGGAGAGACATACACTGCAAGATGCTTGAAGTCCGTGTGAAGTTTCCACAGTCTGTGTTGATTTGGGGAGCCATGTCATCTGCTGGTGTTGGTCCACTGTGCTTCATTAAGTCCAGGGTCAACACAGCCGTCTACCAGGAGATTTTGGAGCACATCATGCTTCCTTCCACAGACGAGCTTTATGGGGATGCGGACTTCATTTTCCAACAGGACCTGGCACCTGCCCACACTGCCAAAAGCACCAAAACCAGGTTCAATGACTGTGGGATTACTGTGCTTGATTGGCCAGTAAACTCACCTGACCTGAACCCCATAGAGAATCTATGGGGCATTGCCAAGAGAAAGATGAGAGACACGAGACCGTACAATGCAGAAGAGCTGAAGGCCGCTATTGAAGCATCCTGGTCTTCCATAACACCTCAGAAGTGCCACAGGCTGATAGCTTCCATGCCACGCCGCATTGAGGCAGTAATTGCTGCAAAAGGGGCCCAAACCATGTACTGAGTACATTTGCATGCTTATACTTTTCAGAGGTCTGATATTGTTCTATGTACAATCCTTGTTTTATTGATTGCATGTAATATTCTAGTTTTTTGATTGTGGTTCATGAGCTGTACACCATAATCATCACAATTATGACAAATCACAGCTTGAACTATCTTGCTTTGCAGGTAATGAATCTATCTCATATATTAGTTTCACCTTTTAAGTTGCATTACTAAAGTAAATGAACTTTTGCACAATATTCTAATTTTTTGAGTTTCACCTGTATTAGTATAAGGACTAACAGAGACAACTATTCAGATATATCATGGTTTCACTGTAGCTCAACCACTGCTGTGCAGAGTTCTTTTTAAATTAAATTGTAAAACTCAAATATTTTCAGTAGAAGCTAGAAGAGTCTTGTACAGTTTGACAAACAGTTAAGTGTATTTTCTTCCCTCAGTTCCTATTTTTTAAAATAATAAAGCTAAATAGTTGCCTTTTTTCTTTCACTTACTTTATTATTTTGTATTTTATTGATGTAATGACATAAGCCATGAAATCCTTGAAGAGAAGAGAAAGGTGGAACAGAATATTAAGTTAAAATGAAAAAAGGTTTAGAACATTTCGTCATGCCTCCTCACCAAGTTTAAATGATTGGTACTAAATTGGAATGTGGAAAGGGAGCAAAAGGAAACAAAGGCTGAGGTAGCACAAATGGTCCTTCTTTATGTACCATTTTTAAAAATACAATGAAACTTGTGTTTATTGAATTCCTATTCACACCATTTAAGATTGATCACTGGAATTCTCCTGATTTGAGAATGCCAGGTTAACAATGCAACCTTTTACCATCAAAATAAATCCACAGTGTAAGGTGACTATAGACTTTAAACATCATTATCACAGAGGGGCTAGATGGAACAAATCCAGATTTTGCCCCAAAAGACCTTTATGGTTTTCAGAACAACAAGCATTCTATAGCTGAGAAATGATAAGTGAACATAAATTTACTGAGATGTAATAGAATTTTCTCATTGTAAAATTAAATCAAGAGATGATTTGATAAAGGAGGGATATCCTTGTCAATGATATATTTTATGTAAGATTGGAAGAAAAGAAATATTTTATGGTTTTGAACAAAGCAAGACTGAATCTGAAACATAATTATGTACTAATGATGAACATATTACTACTTAGATGTATAAACGTTTGCTGAAATATCAGATAGAAGAGGAACAAATGAAAGAATGTATGGTGAAATGGGCTAAAAACTTTGGCTGTACTATACAGATGGATCAATGGGAAAATGTATACGGTTGAAAGGACAGACATTTACTTTATGTTTTAGCCTTAAAGATAATTTTTTACAAGAAGATATGTCTGTCAGGCCTGCAGCCATATTCCTTTTGGATCTTTGGTGTGCCACACTTTTTATTATTCTATTATGCCTTTTTTATTGTGGGAAAATGAGAAGGGGTATTGTACAGAGTTAGATGCTATGTAGCCAAAACAAAATTCCTTCTAGAAAGCCAAGGTCATCCTTTGTCTCTGCATCTCTGCACCTGACTGGAACTAGATGGGTGGAATTGCCAGCATGGCAGTGGAATATTGGACCATGTGATGGGCTTGTGGGTTTGGGGCAAGATCTTGAAATTTCAACTGGGTGGGGAAAACCAGGAAGCTTCAGATTCGGGTTTTCCCAGATGTGCCAACATGGCTCTCTTAATAAATTGGAACTTTGAGCAATACTTTGCCTTGAACTCTGATTTAATTTTGGATGCTATTTGGAACCCTGACAATGCCATTTATATTTGTCACCAGACAAACTGTCTAGAATATATAAAAGTACTTCAGATCTTTGCTGGAAAAGTGAAAGGACGTTGTATCAAAAAGTCAAAACATTTTGCATACAAACAGATATATTGATTCAGAGGATTTTAAAGGTTAAACTACAATGGAAACCAGTGGCTTTTCTTTTGGGACTATTGGACAAACAACTAGAAAAAAAGTCACGGAACTTTGTTTTGACAAGTTCAATGGGACTTTTTCATGCTGAAAAATGAGAGACTCCATACTACCTACAAAGAGGAATGATTGACAAAGATGATGTGACTTGGCTAAATTAGCCTCTTCGGTTAGAAAAAACCAATATCTATATTTATGGCTCTTATAGGTTCTTTTCATGAAACTGAAAAAAAATGTATTCCTATTTTGCAGTTTTGATCTTTAGAAAAAAAATTGGATAATAAAAAAGTGAGGGGTTGTTTTTTTCTTTTGTAATCAGAGAGCAGGGATATCAAACTTGAGTCATCCCAGCAGCGTCACGTGACATATTGTGACTTTTTTCTCTTTTACTAAACAGGTTGTGGGCATGGCCAGCGCATGACATATCTGGCCCACGAGTTTGACAACCCTGTCACAGAGTAACATATTTTTTGTAAATGTACTTTTATTTGCTGAGCTCTACAATCATCCAAAGTGGTGACTGCATCCCTGAGATCAGAAGACGTATAGTACTTGGAAGAACTGCAATATCTGGTATGAATAATATCTGGAAGAGCATACCATGGATTGCAAAAATAACAAACAAAGACTGAACCTCACCAAAAATATCACTTGAAGCTAAGATTGCCAAACAGAGGCTGGCATACTTTGGTCATGTCATGCAATATGACTCACTCGAAAAGTCCATCATGCTGGGAGTGGTCAGCAGAAAAAAGACAAAAGCCCAATCTCGTATCCACTGGTTGGACACTATAAAGGTTGACACCAGGAAGACCATAGCAGATCTGAAGGAGACAATGGAAGATAGAGAGGCTTGGAGAATGAACCATAGAGTGGCCGAAGGTCAGATTCGACTGAATATCCAATAATAATTTATATTTGCTGCAAAGGAAATTGGAAGCTTTTTCTTTCTTTCTTTCTTTCTTTCTTTCTTTCTTTCTTTCTTTCTTTCTTTCTTTCTTTCTTTCTTTCTTTCCTTCCTTCCTTCCTTCCTTCCTTCCTTCCTTCTTTCTTTCTGCACTGCCTTCCCTTCCCTCCCTCCCTCCCTTTCTTCCTTAGCAAGTCCAGGCAAACTCCATGTTTGAACCCCTCCTCCTTGCCAGGCTGGGTGCTTCCCAGCATACATCTAGGGTTTTGGAGGAACGGAAACATCCCTCTCATAAAAACCATAATTAACAGAGCCACAAATGACTTAAAGGCTTCTAGCTTTCTGGTTATGTTATTACCTTCACAAAATGTGAACCAACTGAGAAAATATAGTGTTCCTACAGGCCCATGTCAGCATTTCAGAAATTGCTGTCGGCATCATCATAAAATAATAACTATAATTGATGCGAGAGCAAAGCAGCCATACATCTGATCTCTCAAAGCATAGGAAAAGGCATCCAATCCATTCGCACAAATTAAACTGAGATGGTAAGTTGATGAGGCTCATTGCCAATTAATTTGTCATGCCAGACACTCATACACATTTCAGACAAGACAAAATACAATGCTAATCATGCCCTGTTTCTCCCAGGTTGCTCCCAGCTACCCAGAATGTCTTTTACTACCTTTGATATTTCTACCAGTTGATGGTGTGGTCCCATTTTTATTTTTCTTGGCTCACTGTTACAATGTTTTCAAGAGAAGCCTGCAGCTGATCTCAATTTTTCATTTACTAAGAATGCATCTGGATCCGCATGAAGCCCAAGAGCATTGTGTAGAAATGAATACTGTCCTCAGTTTGTATTGTATCCCATGTGTGATGCTAATATAATATTGCATTCTTGGAATTTCTTTCATCAAGCTACTAGTTCCAGAAGTAGATTGGATAGTATTCCTAAATATGTGTAAGTAGAAATAAATTCTATTAAACACTACAATATATCTTTCTTCTGAATAGACTTCTACAGAATTGTACTGTCTGCCACAATATTTATACATATTTTAAAAATAAATTTAAAGAACTGCAACACTGCACCACATTCAGATTTTCAATCCGAATTCCTATTATTACTCTTGTTAAGTCACCAATCATCACAATGTATTCTGATTCTGTTTTTTTATGGTTTTGCTTTAAACTGTGGCTAATGGCTGCGGGATATCACCATAATAATATTCAGGTGTGTTTTTCACTAGTATCATGAAGGCTGCCCACTGGAACAAATGCATAGCTCATTTCAGAAAATCTCCTTTGCATAAAACATATCTTTTGGGCTCTATAAAACTCATTAGAACAAATGTCATCAGCACATTGTTAGAAAAGCTTCCCACATCAGATTTTAGGCAGCCCGTCAGCATATGAGAACTGGAAGAAGTATTTTCAGAGATTCTGAAACTTCAGTTCCCAGGTTACATGGGAACCCCAATGTGTATATAATTCTAATTTATATCCATGTTTTGGTGTGTTTGAGTTTCTCCAATTTCAAAGTGTTTTGTTGCTGATTATCTCCAACTGAATGCTTGGTCTGACACTTTCTTGCCTGCAGAATCAATATGCCACAGAAGAAATGACTTTTACTGTCCTATAATCCACTCCTAACATCTATACACTACATATAGGTTGTCAGTATATAATTATATACAGCTACTATCAGTTCATGAGATCACGTAAGAACTTGACATATATTCTTTCTTTTTGGTTAGATTATCTGATGTTCATCTCCTTAGAAGTAGGACCAAGGTGCAAATTAAGACAAAGTAAGTTTTTCTGTCATATTTTGAAAGCCTGAATCTTACTGAGATCAGAATCAGATGTATGTATCACACTTGGAAACTCTGAAATTAGTGGGGATAATGTATAGCTTATAAATCAGGGTTTTTAAATCATGTTTTGGAATCATTGTATGAATGAGATGGGCAGTTTGTAAACTTGTTATATAAATAAAATAAATAAAATTAATATGGGATGATTAACACAGAAGGGAACTTACATTTGGAATTTCTTTCATTTTGTTCAGGCAGGTGTTTCATAGCTTTCTAATGAATGCTCATATTGGTTCAAATGATACTGCAAATCCTCTGAAACCTTTGGGTGATGTTGGGAAAGTTTTGGAAATAGAAGGTAATATTTTAACTAGCTGTATGCAAAAATTTTCCAGGAACAGTCCATTCCATTTCTCATCAGAATGAAGATGTTTTTCCTCTCAGAATGACCCATTTAGCTTTATAGGAAATGGTTTGATCATTTTTTAGAAATGTATTTTCTTGGGTAGGAAGTGGTTCTGAATATATTCTGTCCTTAAAACAGCCTATTTACTTCAGAAAAATACTAATAGCTACACTGATGAATTTTGTCCACCCATGATTTGAATATGCAATTTCCAGCAAATAAGAGTTAATTTAGTGTAATGGTTAAGGCACCAGGATCGAAACCAGAAGACTGGGAATTGTGGTCCTATCTTGGTATGAATGCCTACTGGGAGACTTTCTCCCTCAGCCCAACTCACCTCGCAGAGTTGTTGTTGTGGGTAAATAGTTAGAGGAAAGAGTATCAGGTATGTCCCAAAGATGCTTTTTCAAGAGGCAACTGGACTGTCTTTGAAGATGTTTCGCTTCTCATCCAAGACATTTCTTCAGCTTGGATGAGAATTGAAATGTTTTCGCTTCTCATCCAAGCTGAAAGAAAAACCAGAAAGTACAGTTGCCTCTTGAAAAATCACCTTTGGGACAACATGATCTGGATGACTAAGAATCTCCATAGGGTATCAGGTATGTTCATTGCCTATTACAAAAATAATAAATGTGGGATAAAATCAAATTAATCTAATAAATAAGTAACTTTGTTGCTATTACTGTTATTAGTTGAAATAAATCAGCTGCAGGATGAAGTTTATGGAGATAATCTACTATGTTAGTCAAAAGGTAGCTCAACCACAGCAAGCACAAAAAGATAGCCTTTGAGTTTTCTTCTAAAAATTGTTGTGATGCAACAATCATCCATATTATCCAAAATAAACTCAGACTGAACTAGCAACAAAGGAGAGATATACTTTAGCAAACTACTGAGAGGCCATTTAGAATTAGCAGTATAAAATATGGTAAATAAATCAACAAAGTTAGTAAAAGTCATAAAATATCACAGTATCAATGTACTGAAACTATTCAGAACACAATCTGTCTACCAGTCAGCCTTGGGCACATTACTCTAGCCCCAGTTTCATTCTCAACTTCCCTTATTTAAATTATGAAGGAACAATATGCAATTAACTTAAATATGCACTTTGATAATATTACAGAAATAATTGTAACAATCACACCCCAAATCACATCCCTTTTTAATTCTTGTTACTGCTTGTCTGATACTTAAAGCTTTACTTTAGTCTATTAAGCTACTATATCAAGAGGTAGTCTAATAGGTGGTTAAATATTCAGGTGATTATCTATATTTTTGATAGCTTTAATGAATGGATATTTAATTGATTGAAATGAATTGTTTCAAGTTTCAAACACACCACTTCAGTCTAGAACCCTGATGGTTGTGATCCATTCATATATATACTATAACTTTCCGTTCTTGTTAACCTCCTTTTTTAAAATCATCTGCTTATAATTTCTTACAGCCCTGGCATATTTCCATAGAGCTTAAACTGAGCTGTTGTAATGAAATGTGAAAATATGGGATAAAATATCCTCAAAGTGATTGTTCATTTCAATAAACTACATCTCTAATTAGTAGCAGATGAAGATATGAGACCCCTAAAGCTTAGCATAAACAACAAGCTGTCTGTTTGTAAACTACATGGCTTCCTCAAGCTGGTGTAGTGTTAAATGTTTTCTAAACATGAAGAGGAGGAGGAAGAGGAGGGGGAAGTGGGAGAGGAGAAAAAAGATAGACTTTCACTAGTGAAGTACCTTGACCACTGTATGGCAAACTTTTCAGGACCTTTTCAGAAGTTCTGAAGAATGACATTTCTCATCACATGTCATGCTGTTCCTCCTTCTTAATAAAGCAGTATATTTGTGACAAATTCTCTCCAAGATAGTGCTTTATTGGTAAATTCCAACACTGAATATAAATAGCTTTTTCTTAAAATACTGACTGACCTAAAAATTATATTGATTGCTTATATCTCTTCTAGAACGGAGAATGCTGTATTTCCAAGAGGGCATTGGCAAACATAGAGACTTACTGTAGTACACTGTTGTATGATATGGGTTTTATAAGTATAAATTATCCCATCCTTTCCTTGTGAGTGGCCATCTTGAAGAATACCTTACTCTGTTTCTGAGAATCCACACTATATCCACTAGAGCAGGGATGTCAAAGTCACTGACGGCCACATCAGGGTTGTGTTTGACCTCATCAGGTGTGGGGAGCATGGTCAGGGGACATGGCCAGCTCAACGTTTCCCACGTCCGGGAGCTCATGGTGGCTTGACCACTCTGCCAGCAAAAATGGACCCCCAAGCTCTGTTTTCAGCTGAGACAGCTTCCTGCAATCCTCTGCCAGCAAAAACAGAGCTCAGGAGGGCCACGTGCAGGCCTCCCGAGTTCTGTTTTTGCTGTCAGAGGCACTGCGGACTGGTCTGCTGTTTCCAGGGTGACCCCGCAGACCAGAGCTAAGCATCCCGTGGCCCAGATCTGGCCCCTGGGCCTTGAGTTTGACAGCCCTGCTCTAGAGAGTAGTTAATGATGATTTCAAGGTAATAATACGTTCATTTTACAAATAGTTTTAGTGTAGCAAATAGCCACTTCTCTAAAGTTTATTTATTTATTCAAAAGAAAAAATAGGCAGCTAATTTTATTACCTGGAAAACAGCTTAATCCAAAAGTTAGGATCCTTGACATTTGAAATGGCATATTTGGCAATGTTGGCAGTAATACTTTAAAAAATACTTTGTTGCTGTATATGAAGTCTGAGCTAAATAAAGCTATTAGGCAAACGGATGAGTATTGGCCCATTTTGGGCTGATTAAAAACAAGCTTTAGACTGTTTTTCTGCTTTTCTGCTTTTCTTCCCATCACAATTAAGGCAAGAATAGCACACACAAACAAAGATAAATACTGTAATTTTCTGCATGATTTTTGAAACACTGCATTTGGCCAAATTGTAAGACAATGCTCAGCAACACAGAATCTTTCTAGACAATTCTTAATTCACACAATAATGCTTTCATTCAGTTTGAAAAGGAACATGTAAATTTGATGGGTTTTTTTGACCTCCTAATAAGAAGGGGGGATTTGAATCAGTAACTCCTGGGAACGTGCCAGCCATGCAGCATCTATGCCATTCTCCATTTTTCCTTCATCCCTATCAGCATTATGTAGCTCATTAGGGTTCTTTGTTTTTTTCAAAAGACATTTTACTAGTGCAAATCTCTGGCAACTTCACTGAGCATGCTGCTATCTCCCTTTTGTTTCACAATAAACGTGCTTTGGGTTCAATCTTACAGAGCAGTATTTCTCAACCTGAGCAACTATTAAGATGTCTGGACTCCAACTCCCAGAATTCCCTTGCCAGTATGCAGTATGAAGGTGAGTGGGTGGGGCTTGGTGATGAAGAATAGCATGAGACCCTCCTTATCAATTGTTATCAAATGAGAACAATAAATATGAAGACAGACTGTATCACCAACCTGAGCCTTCGTAGATGTCCATGTTAGCAAGGCATGATAAGCAAAAAGGAGAGAAAACCATATATTCATTAGTTTGGTGCTTTAGGAGAATATTGAAAGATATTCAGCAAAGCTTTGTATACAACATTGAAGTCTCTACCACAAGGGAGGTATTTAAATCCTGCTTTGCTCCATCTTTCTGACCCAAGACACACAGGCAACTTCTGTGAGATTATAGTGAATCTCTGTGAATTGCTACTAAATTTATTTATTTGTCAAGGGTGTGTAGGATAATAGATGTATGTATATACAAGATTATGAGCACATGAAATAGATACAAATAAATGGGGTTGTTAGGACAGGGACGGTAGGCATATTTGTGTGCTTATGCATGTCCCTTACAGACCTCTTAGGAATGGGGTGAGGTCGACAGATGGCAGTCTAAGGTTAAAGTTTTGGGGGTTTGGGGAAGAAACCATTGAGTCAGGTAACACATTCCAAGCATTGACCACTCTGTTGCTGAAGTCATATTTTCTGCAATCGAGTTTGGTATGGTTTACCTTAAGTTTGTATCTATTGTGTGCTTGTGTATTGTTGAAGCTGAAGTAGTCATTGACAGGTAGGACATTGTAGTAGATAATTTTAGGTCAGACTGAAGGCGGCATAGTTCTAAATTGTCTAAGCCTAAAATTTCAAGTCTGGTGGCATAAGATATTCTTTTGCGAGCAGTGGAGTGGAGGACTCTTCTTGTGAAATATATCTGGACTCGCTCAATTGTATTAATGTCTGATATGCAATAGACAGATGAGCTGTATGCGAGAATTGGTCTAGCAAATGTTTTGTGTGCTCTGGTTAGTAGTACAGTGTTACCAGAGAAGAAGCTACGCAGGATTAGGTTAACAACTCCTAATGCCTTTTTGGCAATGTTGTTACAGTAGGCTCTGGCACTTAGATCATTAGAGATGAGTACTCCAAGGTCCTTGACAGAGTGGGGATTGTCTACAAGGTCATATCCGCTTTGTGTTCTATTTTTTGTTTTTGCTAATATGTAAGACAGAGCATTTGTTGGTTGAGATTTGAAGTTGCCAATTGTTTGACCATTCTGACACACAGTCAAGGTCTTTCTGAAGAGTAGCAGTATTGGTGGTGGTGTTGAATAGTTTTTACATCATCAGCGAAGAGAAGGCAGTTGCTTATAATATGATCGCAAATTGTATAAAGATGAATTCTTAAAGGAGAAATTATTTATAAATGTCTCTAAAATACTTGTGAAATAATGTTGGGAGTATGCCAGCACAAATTCTGCCCAATAGCACAGGGATGAGGATCTCTAGATCTTCCAAAAAAGAAAAATTATAATCTGCCTTATAAGATGTACTTTAAAAAAAAAAACTACAGCTAACCTGTTTGCAATCTGAAAATTTTGCAAATCTGAATGATTGCTGAAGCAAGATGTAACAGTAACTTTTTATTTTATTTTAAAGAAATGCTATTGAATATAATAGAGAAAGCACTTAAAAAACATTTTAATTGGTTGGATGGGGCTCCTAGTAGAAAACATATCAGAAAGTTTTCCCAAAGTCTGTTTTTGCTGCAGGTTCCTGGATGTGTCTTAACAGTGCCCCAAAATCTCTTGAACACATCTTGAATGAGGATATCACTGTGCCACAAATGTTTACTTTCCTTACAATAAAAGGGCTTTGAAGAGCCAGAGGTTTTGAAAGAGCATGAATGCTGAAGTAGATAAAGCAAACAATTGCAAAGAACCTAAAAGAGGGTGTCCCTGAAAGAGAGGGGAAAAATAACCTCAGATGTACAGTAATGGGGAAAGAGCAGTAAGGAAAGACAGATGAAGAGAGGTGAATTCTTAAGGTTCATGAAACAAAATAGTGAGGCATGAATAAGAAGAATGAGATGAAGGAAAGGAGAAAAGAAATAGCATGTTAAAGGGAGAGGAAAAAAAGGGGGGCTGACAACTTTTGAATTAAATCTGCTGAAAGACAACTGGTGAAAAGAAAAGCAAGTTTAATTTTAAGGAAGTGCTATTAGAGGAAAGAAAGCACCAACAAAAAAGAGAAAATCAATATATTCATGCTCAGCATCTAAGCCTTCCGAAGCTTCATATTTCTAATACATATATAACATGGCAGAGGAAGGACATGCTGAACTATTTTATTTTAAAGTACTACTGTAAAAGGAATGCAGAAGAGTCTGGGACCTAACTACTGCATTCTAGTAGTTCTAACATATTAAATCACATCCAGTATTTTCTGTTCTAAATGATCCTCTAGTGTTAAGAAATTGCTGAAAATTCAAAAGCATTTTAATTCCAATCTGCTAACTATGATCCCTCTTAGTATGCAATACACTGCTTTGGTACATCCTTAAAGATAGTTAAAAAGGACCATTTGTTCTTTATAAGAAAACAATGCAACATTTGAAAGTGTACACACACACACACACACACACACTCACTCATTTATTCATTCTTATCAATTTTCATGGGAGATAGGCTGCCTTGACTTGGAGAGAAGTACCTGTCCTTTATATTCAGTATGATTCTTCCAGCTATCCAAAGATGACAAATCTATATTTATTTAGCTGTACCTTTACTTTTGGACAACTTTTTAAAAAAAAATTCTTGCAATTTTGAATAAAGTAAAAATATAACCCAGAAAAGACCCAAACTAATACTGCTAAGATTCCTATTTTTATGCTAAAACCCTCAATTTCAGCTGTAATGTTAGCAAGGAAAGTAAAAAAGAAAAAGTAGAAAAAGGCCATGGCAATCCAGTTTGAAATTGCTGCCAAGAAAATCAACACAGGAGCTGAACTTGAATTTAGATATGTGGAATACTCCCACGCCTTCTGTTGCCAGGCTCATGCTGCAATTCTGACATCCTTTAATTGCCCCATCCTCATGCTGCTCTTTCCCACTATTCTAATTGTAGTGGGAAAGAGGGCAAGACTTGGATAAGGAAAGGATGACTCCCATTTGTCATCCCCATTTGTCATCTCCCCAAGCCCAATTTGCACTGCTATGAACCCATCTCAAAGTGGTATTGGTTTCTTAATTGTGGGCTCTTAACAATTGTCCTTTGCAACGTTCTACAAACATTAGTTCCCCTGAAATGCTTGCTAAGATTTCAGTAAGAATCAAGAAGGCCTTAACACTAGGAAATCTTTTTTTTCTCCCTTAGCTTCTTCCTTACCAACTCCGAGCAATAAGATATGATGATGACAAACAGCCTTCACAAAGCCTTACCAACTAAATCAGAATAACAAAACTGTATTGAGTAATGTAATTTTATTGTATTTTCATCATTTGCTGACACCGTTCTAGAAAGACATTTCTTTCTTTTTTTTAACTTGTTGCCATGGAAACTTTATGTTCATCAAATATCTTGATAGAGGGGGTAGCACGGACATTGAGTTAGTCAAAACCAATTTTTATAAGCCAATTACTTTGAGCCTGTGAGCATAAATAAGATGAGGATGAGAAAACAAGCCCAATTTGCCATTTATCGTGATGCTGAGAAAAACTCCTCTCCCCGCCTCAGAAACTAATGTGGAACTTAAGATGCTGCCTTGAAATCATCTGGAAGAACTAGTTTGTTTCTAATCCCACCTACATTAAAAAAAGAAATTTTAGACGGGAAAAAAAAAGATACTGAAAAAAGATTATATGAGGGTTTATGGTGGGGATATGTGGTATGGATTTTTAATGTTGTACGCTGCCAGGGATCACACATGAGTGAGTTGGGTGACCATATAAATTTGTTTAATAAATAACTAAATAAATAAATAGACTGTACAAGTAGAATGAAGCAGTCAAGCTTCTAATCATTGACTAGTAAAGAAGACCAAGTTGTGGAACATTGGTTCTTGAAACACTGCACACTGTTGACTAAAAAGGGATACGTTTAATACAAAACATTGTAATAGTAATAATAGTACAATAAAAACAGTTTTAACTTTCATAGGCGCTCCACTTTTTAACAAGGCATTCTGTATGGGGATCCTTTCATCTTGAAATTTCAATCAGGGAAAAAAGCCCCACAGCTAGGCTACTCACCGATGCATGAGATCTTGGCTTAGTTGAAAGTTTTGCTGTGCTTGCTAACCACTTGATGGACATAATTTAAAGTTGGGGCTTTAGAGGCTGGAAAATCAGAAAGATATCCTCCCTGTCAGAAGTCTGCTTGTTGAAATTGTGACAAAGGACCCCTTCCTTTTCACTCCCACACTATGAAATAGTTCTCTTTTGCCTCCACTCGTTCTGTCTCTAGAAAAGGAATTAAGGTGTACTACTTTTTAAACCTGACCTTTAAGAATGAATTTTAGTATTTATGTGTCTCTTAGAATGATACTGTAATGGAGTTTATATTTTTATCAGTGTACTGTCATCATCAATCTGATTGGATTCCAAGATGCCATGTTAAAAACCAACCAACCAACCAACCAACCAACCAACCAACCAAAAAACAAACAAACGTAATAGAATTATTGGCATTTATTTGGAAATAAATTCCTATTGCCATGGGTGTACTTAACATGTTTAAGAACTTATCTCCTAATCTTAATTTTATTTCTCTATATTATACAGGATGTCTGAAATGCACAATAATGAAATTAAAGAAAAACACTTTAAAAGTATAAGTAAAATTATTGTAAAATAAATTTTGTCTACATTTATTTAATGCAAAAGAAAAGAAGATTCTCCAACACATTCTGAAGGGACAGAACTTAATTTTTTAACACTAAAAGACTCTGGAGAAAAATAGTTAATAATTGTGAAGAAGCTTATTCTGAAGTTTGCTTATACTTGTACCCAGAGGATCTCAAAGTATTTGTTCATCATATACAATCACATAGTCTGTTCCTCCAAAGAATACCTTGGCTAAATTAAAACTCGCAAGATTGTGCCACAATTTATCTCAATGGGAAACAAATGTGCCAGGTAGTGTCAATGTTCCCATTCACAAACTGTAGCTACAGACTTCCAAATTATTTCAAGTGTATCAGCAACTTCCATATTTCAAAGTCAAAGTTGCACAGCACTGACAAAATTCATACAGCACTATTGATTGGATAAGGGGCAGACAACCTGTAGCTTTGAACTACCTGTGATCTTCAAAGCTCCTTCTTCTTTTTAGCCCATTCAGAACCTGCCTGGCTTTTAAACCTGAAACCTGGTCATATAGCTTGTTGTTATTCTGAAGTGGGAAATGCATTTAAATTGTACTATAAAATAGGTTTAGGATAGGATTTTCACCATTTCTCACCTATGATCTTCACGTGTAAATGTAGTTATCAGTTATTTAGCAGGTTTGATTTGAACCTAGCATGATGTATGTTCCAAGCTACTGTTGCTAATTTAACAACTTTGTTCAAATATAATGCAGTTTAATTATATTTGAAGATAGACAAAATAGCTCCATGCATTTCAGTCTAGTCAGTGGTTTAACAAGTTTTGAAATACTTTTCTCTCTCCCCCTTCTCTCTGTGTGTTTGTGTATGTGTGTACATGTGCATTCGTGTGCAGCTATGAGATTTAGTATTATGGAGCTGAACTAGAATTGGGGAGAATCAGTTCAAGCTCTCCTTTAGGCACAGTTGGGCCATTGTCTACCTCTCTCTACCCTAGACCTGAAAGTTAAGGAACATCCATCAATCATCTTGCACTGAAACAGCATGCTACAAATTACAATCCACAACTTTTGCATTTTGTATTTCTTATATTTGTTTGGATTTATATTTATGCTGTTGTTATTACTCTGTACTGTTGTGCCACAGAGTTATTTGCTTGAGATAAGTGGAAATATAAATAAATCCATAAAGAAATCAACAAGCTATCAATGAATAGGTCTTCAGTGAACTGATTCACAACAACAACAACAACAACAATAAATATCATCCATCCATTCATTCATCCATTCACTCACTCATTCATTCACTTAATTGTATACTGCTAAATTCAATAGGATTCCTGGCAGTTAATTTTATATGAAAACACCCTCAGTAAATTAGCAATTAAACATCTAAAACAAGAACAATAGACAAAGTATAAAAATATTGTGCTAAACATAAACTAAAGAAAAATAATTAAATAAGATACCATGTTTTCCCGAAAATAAGACAGGGTCTTATTTTCTTTTGACCCCCAAGATAAGCGCTCGGCTTTATTTTTGGGGAGGTCTTATTAGTTTTGAGATGCAGGAGGCGGTGAGCATAGTTACCTCATAGCTGCTGCTATGTTGCAATTTTTTCATGACAGGCTTATTTTTTGGGGAGGGCTTATTTTAGTGCATGCGTTCAAAAGACTGATTGGGCTTATTAACCAGGGAGGTCTTATTTTGGGGGAAACAGGGTAGCATAATAAAATCATGTGCGAATATACATTCAAACAGAGATAGCTCTAGTCAATTAACAAATGTCCACTGTTGAGCTTCTTCTGGAACAAATTCAACATGGAGGCTAATCTAATTTCAGAAGAGAGACTGTTCCTTTGTGTCTCAGTCCCCATCGCTTTATGGAAGCAAGATATTACAATCTCAGTCATATTGATTCTGATTAAATAATGTGGTCTTTCAGACAACAAACTGCCAAACTATAACTATAGGCAAAAAAATAAAAAAAAATAACACCTTTAATTGCACCAAAAAACCATTGGCAATCAATGTAGACCCTCTTGCAGGTGTAATGTATTTCCTGCAGTGAGCTCCAGTTAATAAACAGGTGGTTGCATTTTGCATTTTGCACCAACTGTAGCAACTTTGGACTCTTTAATCCTACTCAGATAATCGTTTCCTGGAACTGAGACTGAGCAGTGGTATGAAGTTGTGTATCATTAGCATTTAGGTGATACCCATATCCTGAAATAATAATGACTTTTTTCTGTTATATAGCTGTTAACTAGTAGTAAGGGAGAAGCCCAACCATAAGACACTCTATAAAGAGGTAACTATTGTGCAGCTACTTCCTTCCCCTTCCTCCCTGACTGAAATCACAGCCTATAGATGGAGCGGAAAGATTGTAGAACAGTGCCTTCAACTTCCCACTGTTGCAGATGGTCCAGAAAGATACCATGATTGATTGTGTCGGAGGTTGCTGAAAAGTTTTAAATGACAGGAGTGATGGAGATCCCAACAGGGATCATCCATTATGGCAGGAGTATCAAACTCATGTCATCACGACAGTGTCATGTGACATATCGGGACTATACGCTAAACCAGGTGTGGACATGGGTGTGGCCAATGCATGACCCATCCAGCCCACAGGCCAGGAGTTTGACAGCCCAGCACTATGGCAACCAATGTTTTCTCTGTCCCATGCCCAAACTTAAATCCTGACTGAAGAGGATCAAGATAATCCATTAAAAGTTGCCCTCTTCCCCAACATATCTAGATTCTTCCTGTGAAGGGGAAAAAAAATCAGAGACCAGGTACTAATTATCCAAGTGTCCACCTGCCCAGGGAAAGCAGGCAGGTAACACAACTAGATGAGCACAATGTACTTTCTTGTATGGCTACATTAACAGAATCGTGCAAATCTGAAGGTAGAAGCTTCCCATTGACACTTTTAACGATCTGACCAATTAGGATGGATCCTTCCTAAGTTTCTTCCTCTGACTGTTAAGCCCTTTGAAACTCCCCCTTCCCTTGTATGATTGCTTCCTAGGCAGCATCTCTTTCCCTCATTCCCCCAAAGCCACCCACAAATTCCATTACATCAAGACACCAGATATAACAAGGGGCTCTTTAATGGTGATGTGCCAGAGCATCTTTCTATGCTGCCAATATCACACTTTCCAAAAGGAAATGCTGACAACCTTCCAGCTGACCATACTTCTCCAGATCCCGGAACATGGAGGACATGGAACAAGCCGATAGGTATATACTGTCCTACAAGGTACCTCATCTATTTCATCAAATTCTACATACCAAAGGCATCCTAGATTACAAAGGAATCCAAAATATGGATATGTTTACTATTAAGAAACAGAGGTTTTATGGCATGGAATAGCTCACTGAAGGTGTGCAATGGATTCAGCTTTCTTCGTGTTGTGGGCCTCTAAACTGCTGGATGTTTTAATCTAAAACATTAAAAAAACATTGTCTGATGAAGTATGGAGTAGAACAGTGATGGCGAACCTTTTTTGCCTTGGGTGCCAAAAGCACAAGCTATAGCAATAGCAATAGTAATAGCAGTAGACTTATATACCGCTTCATAGGCCTTTCAGGCCTCTCTAAGCGGTTTACAGAGAGTCAGCATATTGCCCCCAACAATCTGGGTCCTCATTTTACCCACCTCGGAAGGATGGAAGGCTGAGTCAACCCTGAGCCGGTGAGATTTGAACCGCTGACCTGCTGATCTAGCAGTAGCCTGCAGTGCTGCATTTAACCACTGCGCCACCTTGGCTCACGGTTGCATGCCCACCCTCATAATTTAATGCACTCCCCGCACCGTATCCCCTGTGCATGCATGTGTGACCTCCCTTGCTGCCCCATGCATCTGTGCACAGGTTTCTTGGAGCCTGGAGAGGACAAAAATGGCCTCTCCCACCCCTGTGGAGACCCTCTGGAAGCCAGAAATGGCCCGTTTTCCAACTTCCAGACTGCTTTTCGCCCTCCCCAGGCTCCAGAGGCTTTCTGAAGGTTGGGTGAAAAACAGCCCAACACACAAACTGGAAGTTTGGGAACGGACTTCCAGGTTGCCTGTTGGGCCGTTTTTCTCCCTCAGGAGGCTCCAGAAGGCCTCCCTGAAGCCTCCAGCGTGCTGGAGCTGACAGGGCAATTCCTTGTGTGCCTTCAGAAATGGCTTCGCCTGCCACCTGAGGCACACGTGCCATAAATTTGCCATCACTAGAGTAGAAGATGACCAGTAAGGACACATAGAGGATGTCAGCAGAGGACAGTGACTACTGGCTACAGAGGACAGAATGGAGCATCATTTTACATGAAAGTCTTTATAAATACTGAAAGAAATCTAAATGAAAAATGAACATTCCCACCCACTACAGAAGCAGCAGCTGATTAATGGGAGACTGGAGGCAGAAGAGTTCTGATTGAATCCAGAGAATCAGATGAGTTACAAAATATGAGCATACTGTTCAGTTTAACCTGCTTTCATGCCCTGCCAGCACCAACTGCTGGTCTAATTTTTCCAAACATATAGCTATATATATTGATATATCATGCTTGGATAACTTGCAATAAGAGAAATGAAACAGAGGAATACATAAAGCCCATCTCCAAAGCCCCTCTCACTTGTTCAAATAAGAATTCCTGGTAGAGCCTTATACATTAACTATGCTGTAGCACCCTGTTCCTTCTGGTGCCATCCACAGCATGAGAACCTGGGACTGAGGGATAAGATTACTTATCCATCAGTATTAGGGAGCATCCAACAGACAGGACAGTGCTTTTGCAGTTACAGGAGGGGGAATGACATATGTCATTTTTAACATACAATACATATACAATAGCAGAGTTGGAAGGGACCTTGGAGGTCTACTAGTCCAACCCCCTGCCTAGGCAGGAAACCCTATACAGTTTCAGACAAATGGCTATCCAACATCTTCTTAAAGACGTCCAGTGTTGGAGCATTCACAACTTCTGGAAGCAAGCTGTTCCACTGATTAATTGTTCTAACTGTCAGGAAATTTCTCCTCAGTTGCTTCTCTCCTTTATTAGTTTCCACCCATTGCTTCTTGTTTTACCCTCAGGTGCCTTGGAAAATAGTTCGACTCCCTCTTTGTGGCAACCCCTGAGATATTGGAACACTGCTATGATGTCTTCCCTAGTCCTTCTTTCTATTAAACTAGACATACCCAGTTCCTGCAACCGTTCTTCATATGTTTTAGTCTCCAGTCCCCTAATCATCTTTGTTGCTCTTCTCTGCACTCTTTCTAGAGTCTCCACATCTTTTCTACATCATGGTGACCAAAACTGAATGCAGTATTCCAAGTGTGACCTTACCAAGGCAGTATAAAGTGGTATTAACACTTCACATGATCTTGATTCTATCTCTCTGTTTATGCAGCCTAGAACTGTATTGGCTTTTTTGGCAGTTGCTGCACACTGCTGGTTCATATTTAAATGGTTGTCCACTAGGACTTCAACATAAAATGTATCATGCACTTTAACATACGTAAATGTGGTCAAAATTGATTACTGTACCATAATCATTGCCAGGTAATCATATGTGTAAGAAAGGTGGTTGAGGTAATCTGGCTACCTATTACAGTATCTTACCTGAGGACTAACTGAAAAAAATAGAGCCTTGGCTTTCTGCAGCTGATGGGATTTCCTGAAAAATTGCAAAAAATCTAGGTATCACAAGTCCCCCTCCCCCAAATGGCTAGAGATCTCTAGTGGCTATCAGCTGGACATCGTGGCAAAGGGCTATAAAAATGTCAGAAAGGCCCTTGTTGGAAAACACAAACATGGAAGCACTAAACTTCCAGAGCAGGGATGTCAAACTCGCGGCCCATGGGCTGCATGTATCATACACATGTATCATAAGAGCCAAGGTGGCGCAGTGGTTAAATGCAGCACTGCAGGCTACTGCTAGATCAGCAGGTCAGCGGTTCAAATCTCACCGGCTCAGGGTTGACTCAGCCTTCCATCCTTCCGAGGTGGGTAAAATGAGGACCCAGATTGTTGGGGGCAATATGCTGACTCTCTGTAAACCGCTTAGAGAGGCCTGAAAGGCCTATGAAGCGGTATATAAGTCTACTGCTATTGCTATTGCTATTGCTACACTGGCCATGCCCGGTTTAACGAAGGGGAAAAAGTTGTGCTACCTCACATGACAACTCTGTGACGACGCGAGCTTGACACCCCTGTTGTAGAGAGACAACCTCATAACCAGAAAAGCACAGGTGTTACAACTTTCTTTACAGAGTGAGTTGCCCCTGAATGGGAACAAGCTAGAGAAGAGGCTGGATGCATGGCTATGAAGCTTATTTCACTGTTCTATCACAATTATAACAGCTTATCTCCTGAAATGCTCGACTGCACCAAAACACATAAATAAGTATCCCTGTACAAAAGAAAAATTAGGGAGAAGGACAGATCTGCACAATGGTTCCTGATACTTACATTGAAGAAAAAAATATATAAACCCTCAGGATTATATGGCCTTATCTGCTGCTTAAGAACCAGACTAGTGATTAATGGATTTAGCAAAGACCTTTGCATAAACTGTGACTTAATGTCTGAACTAGAGCAAAAAGTCCACACTTTTCTGTATTATTAACTATTCACTCTCTACTTTGTTTTGGTGAAGAACCTAGGATAAAATTCTCCAAGATGGAAACTTGCAAGGAGTTCCCTTTGCATAGAGTAATTAGAGAGAAACCTACAAAGTAAGAGACAATGGGATATTAAAGGCTTCACTTATACCTGGATAATACACATTAATATGCTCTACAAACTATGCTGCCTGAACAGAACTTCACTGACTTTCAAATGTAGATTTTGTACTTCTAAGGCTAATATAATCTGTCTCAAAGAAAAAAGCCAGGATTTTAGAATATATAAAAAACAGACATCAAATCCTGTGGACATGAAATCATGCTAAAGAAACACTCATGGATAATCTGTGCATCTTTTTATATACCACTCCCAATGAAAAAGTTATAATTAGCTAATTATATTTGATTGGCTCAATAGCAGTAAATTGAAGCTTGCAGAAAAAAGCAATGACCCAAACATTGCAAAATAGTCAGTAATCAAAATTGTGCTGCAAAGTGACGCTTCGACCTGAATGTCTTGGCTGAATATCACTCATCTACATTGTATTTTTTCTGGTAACCAAATTACACAAGATCAGCGCAACAATTATTCTGTTGTTGTTGTTGTTGTTGTTGTTGTTGTTGGCTAAGTCATGTCTGAATCTTCGTGATTCCATGGACTACAGCAAAACAGGTCCCCTGTCCTCTATTGTCTCCTGGGATTAGCCCAAATTCATGTTCATTGCATCCATGACACTATCTAACCATCTCATCCTCTGCTATCCCCTTCTTCTCCTTTTGTCTTCAATATTTCCCAGTATCAGGTCCTTGTCCCATGAGTCCTCTTCTCATTTGGTGGCCAAAGTATTTGAGCTTCAGCTACAGTATCTCTCCTTCCAAAGAACAGTCAGGGTCGATTTCCTTGATTGCTCCTTTGGAATACATCAAAGAGGGAACTTTTGTTTTACAGTCAATTTATGTATGAGTTCTCTTTCTGGTTTGTTCCAACTGGTCTACGCAGTGCAACAACTGGGAAATAAATCACATACTGGTGATTTGTAATTGCACAATTCAGGAAGGGGAATTGTATACCCATTGTATTTGATATTAAACAATGGTTGTAGTGGCCATGTCCTATAAAGGCTGGCAGAACTATAGACTCAGCAAATTCGTGATTAGAAAAGAATGGGCATTATTGATTACTTTTTAAACATTCCACAGCACTGCTAAGTAAGGACTGGGGTGGTGGTGGGGGAACAAAAGCCATGAGTCTATCGCATGCCATCCTGTAGCTGGTATCTGCTAATAATGTATGGACAAACACATGTTAGAAGATTTTCTTTCTCCCAGACTGTGATAGATAAGAGTTTAAAGAAGTACATCTCATCCTTACTCCTACAAAACGCAGATCCAATCTCTGCCAGGCTCTAAGTTGTTTCCCACGCTACCTATGTTGATTTAAAATGTGAGGTATATTGAGTTCCTTCCACAAAATGGTTCACATTTGAAAGCTACAGAGAATCTCAAATTAGAAGCTAGGTATGTGAATAAGTATGAAATGAGGACATATATATTTTTGGCATCCTGCTGGGAATCTTCCTTTAACAAGTAAGAAGAAGAAAAGTAAGAAGTGTTGATAAGTGAAACGATTAAGCTAACTTATCGTTTTTGCTTAGTCCTCAGATTTTGTATTTCTTTTGTGAAAGTAGCACAGTTCAGGCAGACAAAGGCACGGAGAGAATTTGGCAAAAGCATAATAAGGGTGGTCCCTGCTCCCAGGAATATAAACTTATCTGAGGAGACAATTATGT